>NW_022611338.1:0-56641 GCF_004382195.2 Drosophila sechellia
TCCCGGTCCCCGTTGGAACCAGTCGACCCTGAGGAAGTTGCGCAGGAGATTGCTCTACTGAAGAAGAACAACAAATCTCCAGGCCTGGATCGTATAGATCGGCGGCCCTAAAATGCTCCCATCCCGCTGCACACAAATGCTGGCCAGCATTTACAACAGCGCTTCCGCTAGGTACTTCCCGGAAGAGTGGAAAAGAGCAGAGTATTGTCCTCCTCAAGCCTGGTAAGCCTGAAGCCAATCTCGCCTCCTATCGTCCGATTAGTTTGCTGGCAATCCTCTCCAAAATACTCGAAGAGTATTTTTTGCGCAGAGTAGCCATAGTACTGGATGAGGCTGGTTTGATCCCGATCACCAGTTTGGCTTCAGGCGCTCCCACGGAACACCAGAGCATGCACGGCTAGTCGAACGGATCCTCGAGCATTCGAGCAAAAGAAATACTGCTGCGCTGTAATGCTCGACGTGAAGCAGGCATTCGACAGAGTTTGGCCATCCTGACTCCTCCATAAACTCAAATCCTACCTCCCAAGCCCCCATTTTACCCTCCTCAATCCTACACTGAGGGAAGAGCATTCCAAGTCAGATGCGGAAGTGCAATAAGCCTACCCAGACTGATCAGAGCTGGAGTTCCGCAAGCAGTGCTCGGACCAATACTGTACACCCTTTACACCGCAGACCTTCCCATAATCCCTCCAGGAACACTAACTATAGCGACTTATGCAGATGACACGGCTTTCCTCGCTCCTCATCCACCCACGAGAAGCCTCCGAAACAATCCAAAGGCAAATGGACGCGCTACATCCCTGGCTCAGCAGGTGAACATCGTAGTGAACGCGGAAAAATCTACCCAAACAACATTTGCACTAAGGAGAGAGACTGCCCACCGGTCACGCTAAACGGAGTCATCATTCCCAACGCACCCCGCACCCAAGTACCTAGGACTTACCTGGACCGCAGCTCACTTGGCGTCCCCACATCTCAGCAAACGCATACAGGCCGATGGCGTCTGAGCAGATGCATTGGCTTATTGGGAGGGTCAAGCTAGCAGAACCACAAAATCCTGTGTACAAGCAATTCTCAAGCCCATCTGACCTACGGGATACAGCTATGGGCACGGCAAGCCACACGAATCGCCTGCGTATACAGCGGTTCCAGAATAGTGCTGAGAATTGCCTGTAATGCGCATCCCTACCACGAGAATGTCGCCATACATAGGAACTTGGAATCCCACAAGTCGCTGATGAATCTCCAGGCTCAGCGAGAGATACCTGAAAGGCTCGAAAACCACCCTAACCACCTCGCCACCAACCTGTTAGACAATAGCCAAACAAGCAGACGTCTCATGAGGAGACACCTCTCGATCTTCCACAACAATAGACAACACATATAAAACCGCCACAAATACATGTACAATAGTATCCCTTAAGCTAATGTTCCCCGCAAAACCATTAATTATGTCCACTAGGACAGATTTAAATAAATAACGCACGCTAAAGAAAAAAAAAAAAAAACTAATGATGACGAGGTGTTTGGCAACTTGATACAATCTTTAAAGTCTTTATATTAATTATATATAGGACATATCATATGCTCACTAAATGGATGACGAGGTGTTTGGCAACTTGATACAATTCTTTAAAGTCTTTATCAATTATATGATAGGACAATATCATATGCGTCACTAATTGATGACGAGTGTTTGGCAACTTGATACAATTCTTAAAGTCTTTATATAAATTATATGATAACAAATATGCGTCACTAAATTGAACAGGTGTTTGCAACTTGACACAATTCCTTAAAGTCTTATATTAAATATATAGACAATATCATATGCGTCACAAATGATGACGATGTTTCAACTTGATTCAATTCTTAAATCTTTATATCAAAAATTATATATAAGACAATATCATATGCTCACTAAATTGATGACGAGGTTTTTGCAACTTGACACAATTCATTATAAGTCTGTATATTAATTATATGATAGGGACAAATATCTCACTAAATTATGACGAGTGTTTGCAACTGAACAATCTTAAAGTCTTATATCAAAAATTATATATAGACAATATCAATGCTCACTAAATGATGACGAGGTTTGGCAACTTGACACAATCATTAAAGTCTTATATAATATATATAGACAATATCATATGCGTCACTAAATTGATGACAGTTTGCACTTACACAATCCATTAAATCTTATAATATATATAACAATATCATATGCGTCACTAAATTGATGACGAGTGTTGCTACAGAAAAAATCATTATTTATCGAATCATCAAGCAAAGATAAGCTTCAGTGGATCGCAGTATGGCAGCTGCTCAACCACTTACAACACCTTGCCTTTACAAAAGTCGTTACAATTGATTCTAGGCTTTTCATTGTATTAAATAATGCTTTATATGTAACTAGCGCGCATCAGGTATCGAAGATCCTCCTAATTTACTATGTTACAAATTACATTGGCATCACATCCATTGTCGTTTATAAAATAAATTATAAACTTAAATGGTTTAGAAGCCATACAATCAAATTCCCCTTATTATCATTGCATCCAGCACGGATACGACCTAGAGCGTTCAGGCATAATCCAACGGACGTAGCGTCATACCACTGTTCGCTCGAACAAGTATTGTGCCATTGGTCCGTACCTGCGGTTCCTCTCTACTACGCAGGAATGCTGTCGCAACAACGTTTTGTCATTAGTAGGGTAAAACTAACCTGTCTCACGACGGTCTAAACCCAGCTCACGTTCCCTTGCATGGGAACAATCCAACGCTTGGTGAATTTTGCTTCACAATGATAGGAAAGCCGACATCGAAGGATCAAAAAGCGACGTCGCTATGAACGCTTGCCGCCACAACCAGTTATCCCTATGTAACTTTTCTGACACCTCTGTTAAAAACTCTTTAAACCAAAAGGATCGATAGCCGAGCTTTTGCTGTCCCTGTGTGTACTGAACACCGAGATCAATCAGCATTTGCCCTTTGCTCTATGTTGTTTCTGTCCGCACTGAGCTGGCCTTGGGACACCTCCTTATTATTTGAGAGATGTACCGCCCCAGTCAAACTCCCTACCTGGCAATGTCCTTGAATTGGATCATACCTGAGTAATTGGATTATACCAAATTTTCAAATCAAAAATACATAAATGCATCGTTTTATTAAAGAATTTGTTGCGATTATATAACAAACTCGTGATACTTGATCAAGAAGCTTGCATCAAAACCCAATACCATAAGATATAATAAATATATCCGTATAATGGCTAGGAAATGATACACGTTCCATTTAATCAAGTAAGTAAGAAACAATAAGAGTAGTGGTATTTCATTGACGATACCAAACCGAGGTCTAATATCTCCCACTTATTCTACACCTCTTATGTCTCCTTACACTGCCAGATTAGAGTCAAGCTCAAAAGGGTCTTCTTTCCCCGCTAATTATTCCAAGCCCGTTCCCTTGGCTGTGGTTTCGCTAGATAGTAGATAGGGACAGTAGGAATCTCGTTAATCCATTCATGCGCGTCACTAATTAGATGACGAGCATTTGGCTACCTTAAGAGAGTCATAGTTACTCCCGCCGTTGACCCGCGCTTACTTGAATTTCTTCACTTTGACATTCAGAGCACTGGGCAGAAATCACATTGTGTCAACACCCGCTAGGGCCATCACAATGCTTTGTTTTAATTAGACAGTCGGATTCCCCAAGTCCGTGCCAGTTCTGAATTGATTGTTAATTGATAATCGTTATAATTGATAAGAACTAATTGGTTTAACCCAAATAGTATTCTTAAAAATTTTAGCAAGAAAGTTCCACAATTGGCTACGTAACTAAACTATCCGGGGAACAAGTAACTAACATAAATGCTAGAAACTCTATTTACCCAGAACGAGCACATAAACCATGTTATTGTTTCCCAATCAAGCCCGACTATCTCAATCTTCAGAGCCAATCCTTATCCCGAAGTTACGGATCTAATTTGCCGACTTCCCTTACCTACATTATTCTATCGACTAGAGACTCTTCACCTTGGAGACCAGCTGCGGATATTGTACGGCCTGTTGAGAAGTTTGCGTGTCCCCACCATAAATTTTCAAGGTCCGAGGAGAAAATATCGACACAACAGTATATGTCATGCTCTTCTAGCCCATCTACCATATCTCTCTGCGAAAGACTTCCATGGTAGTACGGCTATAAAACAGAAAAGAAAACTCTTCCGATATCTCTCGACGGCTTCTTTATGGTCGTTCCTGTTGCCAGGATGAGCACGAGCCCATATTTAATAACAAACGGATACTCAACAGGTTACGGAATTGGAACCGTATTCCCTTTCGTTCAAAATTATTCAAGTGTATTATATTCGCTTTGTTTATATAGTTAGGCATTTTGTTTTACTTGAAAATTTTCGGCTTTCGCCTTGAACTTAGGACCGACTAACTCGTGATCAACCACTGTTCACACGAAACCCTTCTCCACTTCAGTCCTCCAAGGTCTCATTCGATTATTTGCTACTACCACCAAGATCTGTACCAATGGCAGCTCCATGCAGGCTTACGCCAAACACTTCTACGCATACCATTGTACCTTCCTACTCACTAAAGTTTCAAAATTTATATCACAAGTAATATAAATCATCTACTTTAGCGGTAATGTATAGGTATACAACTTAAGCGCCATCCATTTTAAGGGCTAGTTGCTTCGGCAGGTGAGTTGTTACACACTCCTTAGCGGATTTCGACTTCCATGATCACCGTCCTGCTGTTTTAAGCAACCAACGCCTTTCATGGTATCTGCATGAGTTGTTAATTTGGGCACCGTAACATTACGTTTGGTTCATCCCACAGCGCCAGTTCTGCTTACCAAAAGTGGCCCACTGGGCACATTATATCATAACCTTGAACTTCATATCAAGAAAGTTAAGGTTCTTACCCATTTAAAGTTTGAGAATAGGTTAAGATCGTTTCGACCCTAAGGCCTCTAATCATTCGCTTTACCAGATAAGATTATTTTATATAATATTAAAATGCACCAGCTATCCTGAGGGAAACTTCGGAAGGAACCAGCTACTAGATGGTTCGATTGGTCTTTCGCCCCTATACTCAATTCTGACAATCGATTTGCACGTCAGAACTGTTTCGGTCTTCCATCAGGGTTTCCCCTGACTTCAACCTGATCAAGTATAGTTCACCATCTTTCGGGTCACAGCATATATGCTCAAGGTACGTTCCAGTTAGAGGCATAAATAATATAAATATACATTATACATAACTATATAGAACGCCCCGGATTGTGTTAATTAGCTATAAATAGCTAAAAAACTAATCCCATTATTAGTCAAGTTAATTACGCTATTAGGTTTACATCCCAATAACTTGCACATATGTTAGACTCCTTGGTCCGTGTTTCAAGACGGGTCCCGAAGGTATCCTGAATCTTTCGCATTGTTAATCATACAAGAGCATATAATAAACACAAAAATCAATGATAATTATGCCATTATATAATTCCGAAAATTAACGCTCTGTAATAATATAAATCTATCAGCACTTTATCAAATTAATAACATTTATTCTGTGTTAAAATGCAAGCAATTTAATTGGAATAAACTATAAGTTATATTTATGATAAATTTGGGATATGCTAATAGATTACAATGTCCTTATATGGAAAAAATGCACATTATTCTTAATAATATTATTTAAATATTACAATTTTAATGATGAATTTTCCATAACGGATATTCAGGTTCATCGGGCTTAACCTCTAAGCAGTTTCACGTACTGTTTAACTCTCTATTCAGAGTTCTTTTCAACTTTCCCTCACGGTACTTGTTTACTATCGGTCTCATGGTTATATTTAGTTTTAGATGGAGTTTACCACCCACTTAGTGCTGCACTATCAAGCAACACGACTCTTTGGAAACATCATCTAGCAATCATTAACGTTATACGGGCCTGGCACCCTCTATGGGTAAATGGCCTCATTTAAGAAGGACTTAAATCATTAATTTCTCATACTAGAATATTGACGCTCCATACACTGCATCTCACATTTGCCATATAGACAAAGTGACTTAGTGCTGAACTGTTTTCTTTTCGCTCGCCGCTACTAAGAAAATCCTTGTTAGTTTCTTTTCCTCCCCTAATTAATATGCTTAAATTCAGGGGTAGTCCCATATGAGTTGAGGTTGTATATATAACTATATTTTGCCATAAATTCTTTATATATAAATGATAAAACAATCAATTAAATTCGTTATAAATAGTTCCAATAGTTCTTGTAAGCAAAGTCATTTTTATCCATTTAACGAACCAACGAAGAATAATAACAAAACCAAGATTTTTCTTTTTCCGAATCATTAATAAGAGACAATTCTAGATGAAAAATATTTCAATTTTTTATGCTAGACATTTCTCAGTATTATTTGATTGAAAAAGAAAATATTTCTCTTCGTTTTCACATTCAAATGTGAGATAATGTTTTTCATTTCTTTTTTAATATTATGAATAAAATCATTATTTAATCCAATAATATACCATATGCTTATAAAAAATTTATAAACAACTTAATTAGCATAGTCTTACAACCCTCAACCATATGTAGTCCAAGCAGCACTATAAAATTAATTAAAGTACATAACAGCATGGACTGCGATATGCGTTCAAAATGTCGATGTTCATGTGTCCTGCAGTTCACACGATGACGCACAGTTTGCTGCGTTCTTCATCGACCCATGAGCCGAGTGATCCACCGCTTAGAGTTTTATAATTCAATTTTATATAATGTCAATATTGTTTTTATTGAAAGAAATTAAAAATACACCATTTTACTGGCATATATCAATTCCTTCAATAAATTTATTTTTATACCTAAAATAAATGTTGCGAAATGTCTTAGTTTCATATAAGCATTATGTATCATAATAATCTGGTTATGGTTTGCTATTTTGGGTGACACATACTGCAAAATTTATATAAAACATTAACCTGATGGATGACAGGTACAAACATTGTATATTTTAGGTTGTTGCATTAGCCAACGTATGCTCATAACATAGATGAACAATACATATTCGCAACGCGTGTATATTATGGTCCATATACACACACACTTATTTTGATTACCACACATTCAAAATTATTTTTATTTTAATTCGACTTCTACTTTCGAATTTAGTTTAGTTTCTTCGATTTCCATTTTCGAGAATTTGTTTTTATAGGAAACGCCGTTGTTGTAGTAAGTACTGCCACAAATACGCACAGCAACATTAATAATGTTAAAGTCTTTTTATGAGGTTGCCAAGCCCCACATATAAAATAAAAGCCATCTTCATTTTATTTTGACTTTAACTTTTGATTCCGTGGAATCATTTTGTAATATTTTTATTTTGGTAAATTGTATTTATTTGTATTATAACAAATATTTATTAACGATAAGGATATTATACAATAATGATCCTTCCGCAGGTTCACCTACGGAAACCTTGTTACGACTTTTACTTCCTCTAAATAATCAAGTTCGGTCAACTTTTGCGAAACAACCGTAACACGCAAGGCGTCACAGTGATCACGTCCGGAGACCTCACTAAATAATTCAATCGGTAGTAGCGACGGGCGGTGTGTACAAAGGGCAGGGACGTAATCAATGCGAGTTAATGACTCACACTTACTGGGAATTCCAAGTTCATGTGAACAGTTTCAGTTCACAATCCCAAGCATGAAAGTGGTTCAGCGGTTTACCCGGACCTCTCGGTCTAGGAAATACACGTTGATACTTTCATTGTAGCGCGCGTGCAGCCCAGGACATCTAAGGGCATCACAGACCTGTTATTGCTCAATCTCATTATTGCTAGACGCAATTTGTCCATTTAAGAAGCTAGTGTCCTTATAATGGGACAAACCAACAGGTACGGCTCCACTTACATAAACACATTCAAACACAATAAACATTTTACTGCCACCATGAATGAAGGCTAACATAAGCTTCAGCACCATAATCCTGAAGATATCTATTTAATATATTTGAGTCTCGTTCGTTATCGGAATTAACCAGACAAATCACTCCACGAACTAAGAACGGCCATGCACCACCACCCATAGATTCGAGAAAGAGCTATCAATCTGTCTTACACACTTATGTTCGGACCTGGTAAGTTTTCCCGTGTTGAGTCAAATTAAGCCGCAGGCTCCACTCCTGGTGGTGCCCTTCCGTCAATTCCTTTAAGTTTCAGCTTTGCAACCATACTTCCCCCGGAGCCCAAAAGCTTTGGTTTCCCGGGAAGCGACTGAGAGAGCCATAAAAGTAGCTACACCCAATTGCTAGCTGGCATCGTTTATGGTTAGAACTAGGGCGGTATCTGATCGCCTTCGAACCTCTAACTTTCGTTCTTGATTAATGAAAACATCTTTGGCAAATGCTTTCGCTTAAGTTAGTCTTACGACGGTCCAAGAATTTCACCTCTCGCGTCGTAATACTAATGCCCCCAAACTGCTTCTATTAATCATTACCTCTTGATCTGAAAACCAATGAAAGCAGAACAGAGGTCTTATTTCATTATCCCATGCACAGAATATTCAGGCATTTGAAGCCTGCTTTAAGCACTCTAATTTGTTCAAAGTAATAGTACCGGCCCACAATAACACTCGTTTAAGAGCACTAGTGCAGGTTTTTAAATAGGAGGAACATATGAAAAAATACAAGTATTTAATCACATATAAGAACTCCACCGGTAATACGCTTACATACATAAAGGTATAGTACTAACCACAATTGTAAGTTGTACTACCCGTATGAAGCACAAGTTCAACTACGAACGTTTTAACCGCAACAACTTTAATATACGCTATTGGAGCTGGAATTACCGCGGCTGCTGGCACCAGACTTGCCCTCCAATTGGTCCTTGTTAAAGGATTTAAAGTGTACTCATTCCAATTACAGGGCCTCGGATATGAGTCCTGTATTGTTATTTTTCGTCACTACCTCCCCGAGCTGGGAGTGGGTAATTTACGCGCCTGCTGCCTTCCTTAGATGTGGTAGCCGTTTCTCAGGCTCCCTCTCCGGAATCGAACCCTGATTCCCCGTTACCCGTTGCAACCATGGTAGTCCTAGATACTACCATCAAAAGTTGATAGGGCAGACATTTGAAAGATCTGTCGTCGGTACAAGACCATACGATCTGCATGTTATCTAGAGTTCAACCAATATAACGATCTTGCGATCGCTTGGTTTTAGCCTAATAAAAGCACATGTCCCATAAGGTTCATGTTTTAATTGCATGTATTAGCTCTAGAATTACCACAGTTATCCAAGTAACTGTTAACGATCTAAGGAACCATAACTGATATAATGAGCCTTTTGCGGTTTCACTTTTAATTCGTGTGTACTTAGACATGCATGGCTTAATCTTTGAGACAAGCATATAACTACTGGCAGGATCAACCAGAATAATGTTTTTCCTTCATATTCCATTCATATTTTTTGAATCGAAATAAGCAATATAATAGATATATAGATTTTTCACTTTATATAATTCCATGATTTTTATTATATTGAATAAAATTCAATATTTCGCCTTTGGGTAAAATTTTAAATATATAAATATAAGTAAAAAATCTATTCGATTACGGCCATTTTTATATAGCATTCGTAATCCATATTTTCATTTTTAATTTATACTTGTTTTACCAATATAACAAGAATTTCATATAATTATTGTAATATATATGTTTCTATAATTTTATCTTTTTATATATACATATTTCATTATAAAATATCATTTTATTTCCAACATACATAATTATTGTATCCACACATGTACAATTTTTGTTTAACCAATATAAATATTAAGTTAAATCATTTGCATTTTGAAGATAAATTTAAAATTTATCTCTTTTCATATATCTCTCTGGTAATATATAACATAAAACCAAGCGCATATGATAATATTTCCACATTTAATATATAATTTTATATTTCTTTCATAAGAATCCATATTTGTATTATACCGTAACGATATAATAATCCAACTATACGGCAGGTAATAAATTAATATTTGCCTGCCTCCAAAAATTAACGATAATATATGGAAACGATTTGTTATTCTATATATAATAGAAACTTGACTTTTGTTTCAACGATATTATCTAAAAAGCGTATATTCCTATTATCCGCGGAGCCAAGTCCCGTGTTCTATAGAACTGAGAAACAAATTTGTACGGATAATAATATACTTTATTTTATGTAACCAATATAAACATAATCCGAAATAAATATTTCGAATAATGCGGGAGGTCGGCAACCACTGCCTACCTATAGTAGTTTTTGAACCCGCTGTCCTCAAAGCGGGTATTTTCAATTCCGTTTGCCACCCAACATACGGTCTATTCTCTTATATATTAAGAGATTATAGGAACATTTCATTTTTTTTCCATTATTCATATATAATATGATTATTTTTTTTTTTATACATATAATAAATATTAATTTTTATATGTTTATTATTTAATTTACTCATATAATTGCCAAATTCATATGAATACATAAGTTTTGAACAATATGAGAGGTCGGCAACCACTGCCTACCTATAGTAGTTTTTGAACCCTCTGTCGTAATTCCGGTCGTTTACACTACTATACCCTCTCACTATAATGGCTTTTCTCTATAATACTAAGAGAATATGGGAATATCTCAGCATTTTTTCCCATATACATATAATAATTAACCATTTTCATATGTATATTATTTAATTTAATCATATAATTGCCAAAATCATATGAATACATAAGTTTTGAACAATATGAGAGGTCGGCAACCACTGCCTACCTATAGTAGTTTTTGAACCCTCTGTCGTAATTCCGGTCGTTTACACTACTATACCCTCTCACTATAATGGATTTTCTCTATAATACTAAGAGAATGTGGGAATATTTCAGCATTTTTTCCCTTATACATATAATAATTAATCATTTTCATATGTATATTATTTAATTTACTCATACAATTGCCAAAATCATATGAATACATAAGTTTTGAACAATATGAGAGGTCGGCAACCACTGCCTACCTATAGTAGTTTTTGAACCCTCTGTCGTAATTCCGGTCGTTTACACTACTATACCCTCTCACTTAAATGGCTTTTCTCTATAATACTAAGAGAATATGGGAATATCTCAGCATTTTTTCCCATATACATATAATAATTAACCATTTTCATATGTATATTATTTAATTTAATCATATAATTGCCAAAATCATATGAATACATAAGTTTTGAACAATATGAGAGGTCGGCAACCACTGCCTACCTATAGTAGTTTTTGAACCCTCTGTCGTAATTCCGGTCGTTTACACTACTATACCCTCTCACTATAATGGATTTTCTCTATAATACTAAGAGAATGTGGGAATATTTCAGCATTTTTTCCCTTATACATATAATAATTAATCATTTTCATATGTATATTATTTAATTTACTCATACAATTGCCAAAATCATATGAATACATAAGTTTTGAACAATATGAGAGGTCGGCAACCACTGCCTACCTATAGTAGTTTTTGAACCCTCTGTCGTAATTCCGGTGGTTTACACTACTATACCCTCTCACTTAAATGGCTTTTCTCTATAATACTAAGAGAATATGGGAATATCTCTGCATTTTTTCCCATATACATATAATAATTAATCATTTTCGTATGTATATTATTTAATTTACTCATACAATTGCCAAAATCATATGAATACATAAGTTTTGAACAATATGAGAGGTCGGCAACCACTGCCTACCTATAGTAGTTTTTGAACCCTCTGTCGTAATTCCGGTCGTTTACACTACTATACCCTCTCACTTAAATGGCTTTTCTCTATAATACTAAGAGAATATGGGAATATCTCTGCATTTTTTCCCATATACATATAATAATTAACCATTTTCATATGTATATTATTTAATTTAATCATATAATTGCCAAAATCATATGAATACATAAGTTTTGAACAATATGAGAGGTCGGCAACCACTGCCTACCTATAGTAGTTTTTGAACCCTCTGTCGTAATTCCGGTCGTTTACACTACTATACCCTCTCACTATAATGGATTTTCTCTATAATACTAAGAGAATGTGGGAATATTTCAGCATTTTTTCCCTTATACATATAATAATTAATCATTTTCATATGTATATTATTTAATTTACTCATATAATTGCCAAATTCATATGAATACATAAGTTTTGAACAATATGAGAGGTCGGCAACCACTGCCTACCTATAGTAGTTTTTGAACCCTCTGTCGTAATTCCGGTCGTTTACACTACTATACCCTCTCACTATAATGGATTTTCTCTATAATACTAAGAGAATGTGGGAATATTTCAGCATTTTTTCCCTTATACATATAATAATTAATCATTTTCATATGTATATTATTTAATTTACTCATACAATTGCCAAAATCATATGAATACATAAGTTTTGAACAATATGAGAGGTCGGCAACCACTGCCTACCTATAGTAGTTTTTGAACCCTCTGTCGTAATTCCGGTCGTTTACACTACTATACCCTCTCACTTAAATGGCTTTTCTCTATAATACTAAGAGAATATGGGAATATCTTAGCATTTTTTCCCATATACATATAATAATTAACCATTTTCATATGTATATTTTTAATTTACTCATATAATTGCCAAAATCATATAAATACATAAGTTTGAACAATATCAGAGGTCGGCAACGGTCTTTCCTCTATAATACTAAGATAATATGGAATATTTCATCATTTTTTCCCTTATACATATAATAATTAATCATTTTCATATGTATATTATTTAATTTACTCGTATAATTGTCAAAATCCTATGAACACATAAGAGAATACAATATGAGAGGTCGGCGCAACCATAATATAGTAGTTGATGACGAGGTGTTTGGCAACTTGACACAATCCATTAAAGTCTTTATATTAATTATATGAAAGGGACAATATCATATGCGTCACTAAATTGATGACGAGGTGTTTGGCAACTTGATACAATTCTTTAAAGTCTTTATATCAAAAATTATATGATAGGACAATATCATATGCGTCACTAAATTGATGACGAGGTGTTTGCAACTTGACACAATTCATTAAGTCTGTATATTAATTATATGATAGGGACAATATCATATGCGTCACTAAATTGATGACGAGTGTTTGGCAACTTGATACATTCTTTAAAGTCTTTATATCAAAAATATAATAAGACAATATCATATGCGTCACTAAATTGATCGTCGCGATCGAACACTCGACGAGTGCAGACGTGCCTGCGGATCGACAGCAAATTGTTAGCAAATTGTTAGCAAATTGTTCACAGTTGTAAGTCCCGTTACTTGTGCCCAGCCACTTCGCGTCGCGTGATCTTGTCGCGCGTTTTGATTGGCCCAGCCAACGTACCTAACGGTAGTTCGCACTAACACCATCGCACACCCGAGTGTGCGTGTTATCAGCGCAAAAAACCCAGTGCTCGAAGCAGCGGTATAATTGCAAAGCAGCAGCCACGTGCTGCCTGGCTCACCGGCTTACGGTGCCCAGCTTCCCCCCCCCCCCCCCTCCTCACTCCTTATCAACTTTGGAGAAGATGGACTGGCAGGCCCCCCGCGCACCCACAAGCTTGGAACAACACCACGCAAAAAGGCTCTGAGAACACGCAAGAGCAGCTCCAGCAGCGAGGGAAGCACCTCGCATACAGAGCCGGGCGAGATAAAGCGAAAACCGGCAAAGAAAGCACAGGGAGAGGAGCTGGAAGATAAGCCAAGCACTAGCGCAGCTCTGCGCAAGAAGCTCGCCAACAACGCCTTCGCTTTACTCTCGACCGAAGAAGACGAGTACGACCAAGAGAGCTCTGATGACGAACCCGGACCTAAAGACGATTCCAAGCCCAAGACCCCGAGAAACCAAAGCCCACCCCGAAGACCATCAAGCCACCTCCGATTTTTATCCCCGATGTGACCAACATCTCGGCACTCGTCAAGATGATCACGACTCTTGTAGGCCCGAAGAACAATTTTACCTACAAGACCGTGAATGGCAACAACGTACGTGTCATGATGCCGGACAAAGAGTCCTATACAGCTCTGCGTCTCCAACTTGTGGCCCAAAACAAGAGGCATCGGACTTTCCAGCCGAAAGATGAACGTGCATACAAGGTTGTCATCAAAGGACTCCACCACTCCACCGATCGTGAGGAAATCATTGAAGACCTTCGCAGACAAGGGCACGCTGTTAGAGATCTGCACAATCCCATTGGCAGAAGAACTAAAGAACCGCTGGGAATATTCTTCGCCAACCTGGAGCCTTCCAGCAACAACAAAGACGTCTACCAAGTCAAGCGGATCTGCAGGTCGGTAGTAACCATTGAACCGCCGCAGAAGTTCAACGACGTGCCTCAATGCTTCAGGTGCCAAGGATTCGGTCATACACAGCGTTACTGCTTCCTGGAATACCGATGTGTAAAGTGTGGAGGCCCTCACGAATCGAGGGCATGTGAGAAGAGGGAGGACGACAAAGCGTGCTGCTTCCACTGCCAGGCGGACCATCCTGCGTCTTTCAAGGGATGCCCTGCATACAAAAGGGCCAAAGCACTCGCTGCTCCGAAAACAAGGCCCGTCGCTAATGCTAACAAGGCGCCGCCCGTGGCATCACCAAACGTCACCTCTGGCAGGAGCTACCGAGACGCCCTCAACGGAGTGCACGCAGCACCGCAGAATCCCACAACCCCAGTCCAAACCCAAACAGAAACCCCACACTCCGGTCAGATAGAAGCGATGTTCGCTCGCATGGAAGGAATGATGGAAAGGATGATGGAGCGCATGTTCACCCAGATGACACAGCTGGTGGCCACCATTCTCAACAGCAAGTCATGCAACTAAAGCTCCACCTAGTCGTCTGGAATGCGAACGGCCTGCAGAACAGCAAGGCCATAGTCGAGCACCATCTGAAGACCCACCAGATCGATATCCTACTCGTAGCCGAAACCCACTTCTCCCCCAGATCCCACTTTAATATCAGCGGATATGACCTCATCCATGCAGACCATCCTTCTGGCAGAGCACGCGGTGGAGCAGCCATCCTCATCAGGAGCGGTATTCAATACCTAGAGCTGCCCGCGTTTCAGCAAGACTGGGCACAATGTCCTGTCATCAGGATTGTCAGCCCGCAAGGAGATTTAGACATTGGAGCGGTCTACTTTCCCCCCAGATACCGCATAACAGCATCTCACCTCAGTGAGTTCTTCGAGCATTTTGGGCCCCGCTTCATAGCAGCTGGAGATTATAACGCCAAACATTCTTGGTGGGGATCGCGCGCCAACAACCCCAAAGGGAAAACTCTGTTTGGGTACCTGCAACGCCACCGACTGGACTGCCACTCCACTGGCGAGCCCACTCACTGGCCAACGAATCCCCTCAAGACTCCAGACCTACTGGACTTTGCTGTGTCGAAAGGCATAGGGCATGCGAAGATCAGCTGCACAACAAATGCTGATCTCCTGTCAGACCACTGTGCAATAAACGTGCTAATCAACACGCCAGTCCTCAGGAAAACCCCGCTCAGAAGGCTCACTGGAAAATATACCGACGCCGCCAAGTTCGCGTCCTGGATGCTCTCCACCGTCAATCCGAACCCCATCCTCAACACACCCAGGAACATTGATGAAGCTATCGGGAATCTCACCAGGCAGATGCAAAACGCTGCGGAATTCGCAAGCCCACCGCCACCAAAGACTGCGAGAACACCTAGCAGGGACCTCCACCTCTGGTCCCCGGAAATTGCGGCACTCGTGACTGAGAAGAGGCGTCTCAGGAGAGTTTGGTTCTTGACGCGCAATCCAAGAGACAAAACAGCGCTCAATCACGCCACAAAGGAGTTGAAGGACAAGATCTCCAGCCTACGCCAGGACTCCTTCCTCAGATTCCTCGAGGAACTCTCTCCCGGGGACCCAGACCACAATCTGTGGAACGTCACCCGCCACATTAAACGACCAGCCAAAAAGGTTTCCGCAGTGCGCAAAGCAGATGGATCCTGGTGCCTTTCGGATGCTGAAAGAGCAGAAGCTTTCGCCGAACACCTTTACAACGCCTTCTCTCCGTTCGACTGCTGCACTGCCGAAGAACATGCTGAAACAGCCCGGTTTCTCAATAGCCCAAGCTCTCCCGGTCCCCCGTTGGAACCAGTCGACCCTGAGGAAGTTGCGCAGGAGATTGCTCTACTGAAGAACAACAAATCTCCAGGCCTGGATCGTATAGATGCGGCGGCCCTAAAAATGCTCCCATCCCGCTGCACACAAATGCTGGCCAGCATTTACAACAGCTGCTTCCGGCTAGGGTACTTCCCGGAAGAGTGGAAAAGAGCAGAGGTTATTGTCCTCCTCAAGCCTGGTAAGCCTGAAGCCAATCTCGCCTCCTATCGTCCGATTAGTTTGCTGGCAATCCTCTCCAAAATACTCGAAAGAGTATTTTTGCGCAGAGTATTGCCAGTACTGGATGAGGCTGGTTTGATCCCCGATCACCAGTTTGGCTTCAGGCGCTCCCACGGAACACCAGAGCAATGCCACCGGCTAGTCGAACGGATCCTCGAGGCATTCGAGCAAAAGAAATACTGCTGCGCTGTAATGCTCGACGTGAAGCAGGCATTCGACAGAGTTTGGCATCCTGGACTCCTCCATAAACTCAAATCCTACCTCCCAAGCCCCCATTTTACCCTCCTCAAATCCTACACTGAGGGAAGAGCATTCCAAGTCAGATGCGGAAGTGCAATAAGCCTACCCAGACTGATCAGAGCTGGAGTTCCGCAAGGCAGTGTGCTCGGACCAATACTGTACACCCTTTACACCGCAGACCTTCCCATAATCCCCTCCAGGAACCTAACTATAGCGACTTATGCAGATGACACGGCTTTCCTCGCCTCCTCATCCGACCCACGAGAAGCCTCCGAAACAATCCAAAGGCAAATGGACGCGCTACATCCCTGGCTCAGCAGGTGGAACATCGTAGTGAACGCGGAAAAATCTACCCAAACAACATTTGCACTAAGGAGAGGAGACTGCCCACCGGTCACGCTAAACGGAGTCATCATTCCCAACGCACCCGCACCCAAGTACCTAGGACTTACCCTGGACCGCAGGCTCACTTGGCGTCCCCACATCGTCAGCAAACGCATACAGGCCGATGCGCGTCTGAGGCAGATGCATTGGCTTATTGGGAGAGGGTCCAAGCTAAGGCAGAACCACAAAATCCTGGTGTACAAGGCAATTCTCAAGCCCATCTGGACCTACGGGATACAGCTATGGGGCACGGCAAGCCACACGAATCGCCTGCGTATACAGCGGTTCCAGAATAGGTGCTTGAGAATTGCCTGTAATGCGCATCCCTACCACGAGAATGTCGCCATACATAGGGAACTTGGAATCCCACAAGTCGCTGATGAAATCTCCAGGCTCAGCGAGAGATACCTGAAAAGGCTCGAAAACCACCCTAACCACCTCGCCACCAACCTGTTAGACAATAGCCAAACAAGCAGACGTCTCATGAGGAGACACCCTCTCGATCTTCCACAACAATAGACAACACATATAAAACCCGCCACAAATACATGTACAATAGTATCCCTTAAGCTAATGTTCCCCCGCAAAACCATTTAATTATTGTCCACTAGGACAGATTTTAAATAAATAAACGCACGCTAAAGAAAAAAAAAAAAAAAAAAAAAAACTAAATTGATGACGAGGTGTTTGGCAAACTTGACACAATTCCATTAAGAGTCTTTATATTAATTATATATTGATAGGGACATATCATATGCGTCACTAAATTGATGACGAGGTGTTTGGCAACTTGATACAATTCTTTAAAGTCTTTATATCAAAATTATATGATAAGGACAATATCATATGCGTCACTAAATTGATGACGAGGTTTGGCAATTGACACAATTCATTAAGTTTTATTTTTATATATAGGAAATATATATGGTCACTAATTGATGAGGTGTTTGGCAACTTGACACAATCATTAAAGTCTTTATATTAATTATATGATAGGGACAATATCATATGCGTCACTAAATTGATGACGAGGTGTTTGGCAACTTGATTCAATTCTTTAAAGTCTTTATATCAAAAATTATATGATAAGGACAATATCATATGCGTCACTAAATTGATGACGAGGTGTTTGGCAACTTGACACAATTCATTAAAGTCTGTATATTAATTATATGATAGGGACAATATCATATGCGTCACTAAATTGATGACGAGGTGTTTGGCAACTTGATACAATTCTTTAAAGTCTTTATATCAAAAATTATATGATAGGGACAATATCATATGCGTCACTAAATTGATGACGAGGTGTTTGGCAACTTGACACAATTCATTAAAGTCTTTATATTAATTATATGATAGGGACAATATCATATGCGTCACTAAATTGATGACGAGGTGTTTGGCAACTTGACACAATCCATTAAAGTCTTTATATTAATTATATGATAGGGACAATATCATATGCGTCACTAAATTGATGACGAGGTGTTTGGCTACAGGAAAAAATCATTTATTTATCGAATCATCAAGCAAAGGATAAGCTTCAGTGGATCGCAGTATGGCAGCTGCTCAACCACTTACAACACCTTGCCTGTTACAAAAGTCGTTTACAATTGATTCTAGGCTTTGTCATTGTATTAAATAATGCTTTTATATGTAACTAGCGCGGCATCAGGTGATCGAAGATCCTCCTAATTTACTATGTTACAAATTACATTGGCATCACATCCATTGTCGTTTATAAAATAAATTATAAACTTTAAATGGTTTAGAAGCCATACAATGCAAATTGCCCCTTATTTATCATTGCAGTCCAGCACGGATACGACCTTAGAGGCGTTCAGGCATAATCCAACGGACGTAGCGTCATACCACTGTTCGCTCGAACAAGTATTGTGCCATTGGTCCGTACCTGCGGTTCCTCTCGTACTACGCAGGAATGCTGTCGCAACAACGTTTTGTCATTAGTAGGGTAAAACTAACCTGTCTCACGACGGTCTAAACCCAGCTCACGTTCCCTTGCATGGGTGAACAATCCAACGCTTGGTGAATTTTGCTTCACAATGATAGGAAGAGCCGACATCGAAGGATCAAAAAGCGACGTCGCTATGAACGCTTGGCCGCCACAAGCCAGTTATCCCTATGGTAACTTTTCTGACACCTCTTGTTAAAAACTCTTTAAACCAAAAGGATCGATAGGCCGAGCTTTTGCTGTCCCTGTGTGTACTGAACACCGAGATCAAGTCAGCATTTGCCCTTTTGCTCTATGTGTGGTTTCTGTCCGCACTGAGCTGGCCTTGGGACACCTCCGTTATTATTTGAGAGATGTACCGCCCCAGTCAAACTCCCTACCTGGCAATGTCCTTGAATTGGATCATACCTGAGTAATTGGAGTTATACCAAATTTTCAAATCAAAAATACATAAATGCATCGTTTTATTAAAGAATTTGTTTGCGATTATATAACAAACTCGTGATACTTTGATCAAGAAGCTTGCATCAAAACCCAATACCATAAGATATAATAAATATATCCGTATAATGGCTAGGAAATGATACACGTTCCATTTAATCAAGTAAGTAAGGAAACAATAAGAGTAGTGGTATTTCATTGACGATACCAAACCGAGGTCTAATATCTCCCACTTATTCTACACCTCTTATGTCTCCTTACACTGCCAGATTAGAGTCAAGCTCAAAAGGGTCTTCTTTCCCCGCTAATTATTCCAAGCCCGTTCCCTTGGCTGTGGTTTCGCTAGATAGTAGATAGGGACAGTGACTTTCGGACCTCTCCGAACTTGTTTTACGTGGCGTGTTCCACACTGAAGGGATTACAACCACGACACCCTGAACACCCACAAGTGGTGCATGTATCAACATGGTGCATGAGTCTGGATACGCCAGACAAACGTCCCGGACTGGAAGCTATAGCTATGTACATAGCGACCACCCCGGTAGCAATTCGAGTACTTGCTTGCCGGGCAAGCACTCCCCTTGCTGAGGAGCGAGATCTACCTAAAATCTCTACTGATCTCTGGGTCACAGCACCCGAGTTTTGCGCAACTAGCACCGTAACTCAAACGTCGAACACGAAGGCTCTACCCGCGATATGGGTATCAACCACAGCCACCACGATACTCCCACCAGGGGGCCTACCTCAATGTGCTGTCTTGGAGCAGCACAACCCGTGGTACCGAAAGAGAGGCTCGGTGGGCCTCCTCCTTTTGCTCCGACAAGCATGGTTAGAGGAACCAGTCGCTATATTAGTCGCCTCTTACGACAAGCAATAGCGGGCTGTGGAAGTATTCTCGCCCGCTAACCACACGGCGAAGTTTTGGGCTAAATACCCCTCCTCCTACGGAACACCTCGTCCGCAAACGCTGCCAGCCGTTGAATCCTCTGCTGATCTTCCAGGATTCTATTGAAGGTCCAGTTTTCGCCAAGGCGCTGCACTCCAAGTCCATCGAGGTTTCGCAAATCTGCATATAGAGGACAAGCGCACAATATGTGCATCCAGTCCTCATATGGATCACCACAAGCGCAAGCAGTGGTATCGCTGAGGGCTCTCCCTTGCAAAAATGCGTTAAACGACCCGTGACCTGTCAGCAGGAAAGACGTCCTCATCGAGAATCCAAAGCTTGGATCTCGATAGGCGAGAGTGACGTATGGGATGAACTTGTGCGTCACCCGTCCTGGTTCGCTGTCGTCATCCCATCTGTTTTGCCAATTCTGCAGCAAGCACTCCTCTAGGCGAGTCTTCCTCTGCTTCCAGCTTAGACACGTAGTGTCCTCGCCGTATAGCCAGTCGTTCTCCTCCAGCGGGTATCCACGCTTCAGCTTGTACTTGACCGCTAAAAACTTAGCAGCCAAGTCAAGCGGGGGAGCTCCGCCAAGTACCTGCAGTGCCACTGTGGACACTGTTCGGCATACCGAAAGGCATCCAAGCAGGATTAGCCTCTGGCAGGAGGCTAGTCGTCTCCGGGCGGCTACCTGTTCGGCGGTGTCATACCATACCGGGGCACCAAACAGCACACAAGGTGCCATGAGTCCGTCATATATGGTCCGCCTGGCTCGAGGACTGAAGCCCCAGTCGGCTCGAAGCACACGCGCCAATGCTCCAACGACTCCGGTCATCCGCTGGCGAAGCGAAGCTATGTGCGTGAGGAATTTCATTCCTTCACTGACCGTGATGCCAAGGTACCGACAGCTACGCACATACGGAAGGTTCGCTCCAGCAAACCTCACCGTAGGCGCACGTCTCAAGGCACCTTTCAGCAGCATTATTACCGTCTTGCTGGTCGAGACGGTAACGCCAACTTCCGCTCCCCACGCTTCTACGATGGACATCAGCTCTGCACCTTTTTCCTCTAGCTCAGCTCGGGAATTTCCCTCGACGAGAAGCAGCAAGTCATCCGCGTATGCACTCAGCTGGCAATACGGCTGGAGACGCTGAAGCAGTACATCCATCAGTATGTCCCAGATAAATGGGCCACTGATTGACCCCTGCGGGCAGCCTCTAGTTACCGGTACATCCACAGTACCGGAACTGCTTCGGATCACTGCTCTTCGGCCGGAGAAAAAGCTCTGCCACAAGCCCATCTCCCGGCATCCCAAGTCGGCTAGTCGGCGGAGTGCAGCACTCCATTCGACGTTGTCGAATGCTCCTTTGAAGTCCACGAATGTGCCGAGCACGTATTGCGCCGGGCTGGCACAAACACTGCTCTTCACGTGCCTCCAAGCATCCTCCACACATCGTCCTTGGCGAAATCCAAATTGCCATCTGCAGCCTTCCGGAAGAACTTCTCTCACACGATTCACCATGATGGCCTCGAGCACCTTACCAAAGACTGGTAGCAAGCATATTCCTCTATATGAGGAGGGCTCACATTTGTCCTTATCTGGCCCTTTGAGCAGCGAGACAACTCGTGGGCACTTCCACTCAGCGGGAAAGTATCCTAATCGGATGCATCGGGAAAACAACGATGCAAGGTGCTCGGGTATGGCGCGCCAGACTGCCTTGCAGATAGTGCCATTAATGCCGTCCAAGCCGGGAGAGCGCCTGCTCTTCAACCGGGCAACACATGCATCAACCTCGAATACTTCGAGGGCCGGTGGGACTTCCTCCGCGATGGCAGTCGGTGCTTCGGACTCCGCAACTGGGAAGAAATTGCGGAGGAGCACTCGTGCACAGTCACCCCAATCGGTGATCATCTCGCCATTCACGCGGAGGCACCCAATCTCCGTGCACTTCCTGCGGCCTCGGCAAATCTTATAGACGCGCCCCCATGGGTCGTCGGCATGATCTCCCACGAAGCGTTTCCACTCATCCATTTTCGCCCTCCAAATGAGCTTCTTGTAGTTGGCTGAGGCCCGCCTCAGGTCGACCAATACACGCTCTATTGCGGCATCATCATCATGACGCCTTCCATTTTGAAGTAGGCGACGAAGTCTCCGGACTTCGCGCCTTGCATCACAGAGGTCGGCAGTCCACCAACGTGCTCTCCTGCTGGGCAATCGGATGGACTTTCTTCCCAGCGCAATATCACATACATTATGTACTATACTGCGCAGGGTCGAAACTTGCTGGTCCAACGGCGACTCTGAGAAGTTTTCCGGAAGTTCGGCTGCTCTACTCACCATTTCCTCCTTGAACAATCGCCAACGTGCATTGGAGAAGTTCCAGGACGGCACAGGAGCTATGCTCTCAACTGCGCGCGCGGTAGTTGGTTCGGCCACAACAGTAATGATGTTGTGGTCACTCAATTCCCACTCGTCCACTCTCCACTCATATGTGGCCCACATAGATGCTGCCTCATTGACGATTGTCACGTCGATATCGCTTGTAGCTCTGTAATTATCGAACGTGTACACCTCTGTTGACTGGTTTAGGGCGGCGACTCTTGCCTCCAGCATCCACTCTGACAGCAGCTCACCCCGTCTGTAGTTAGCTTGCCCCTCGGCATGACGAGAGAGTTTGCTAAGCCACATGGGGGACACTGCATTCGCGTCGAGGCCCAGGATTGCGGGGGTTCTGCTGGCCTGCAGCAGGACCGCATCCATGTACCGGATGTACGGTTCCAGAGGTGCATCATACTGGCAGTATGCGGCGCAAAGGAAGATTGAGCCAAAACTCCCTTTCACGACCAGACATACGCCATAATCTGTGGTGAGGGTCTCCACTGGCATACAGATGGCTTCCTGGTGATCCACTAGGATGGCTGCCTTCCCTCGCCGATCGATGAAAATTCTCATTCCTTCAGGCAGCACATCCATTCCGTCCCCGCCGAGATACGGCTCCTGCACCAGCGCGAACATAGACTCCGATCTCCTGAGTCGGACTCCGAGCTCGATGGTCGCAGCTCGGCCTCGGCCACAGTTCGCTTGGATGAAGCTAAACATTAGTGTCTAGCTTGCACCCTCGCCAGCAACGCCCCGTATATCGGGCAAACGCTCGAGAGCATGTAATGCCCCGAGGGTTGCCCTCTGTGGCGGCAGTTCCGGCAGTCCACCGGGTTTTGGCACTTTGCCGCAGTGTGGCCTTGTTGCCCGCACTGGCGACAGACACTATCCTTCTGCCGGCATTCGCTGACCTTGTGGTCGAAACCCACACATCTGTGGCAGGCGTATGTGCGGACCTGTGACCGGCATCGGAATGAGAACCACTTGATGTAGACACGACCTACATCAAGCTTCGCCATCGCCCGGTCGTCAACCTCCAGCGTCACATTTACTGTGGCGCCGTCAGCTACCGACCACGCCTTGGTCACCAGGTGCACTGACTTCTTAAACTGGGCCAGATTCATTTCGCTGTCGAAGTTGTTTTCGTGGAGCTCCTTCATAAACTCCTCAGGGCCGATAGCTGTGTCGACGTCATATACGACGACCTTCGGCTTCTCGGCCGCATTCCGTGCCACATTTAGGCCAACCTCGGCGAATCTTTTTGAAGCGACCACCTTCTGCAGCTCTCCCACCGAAGGAGTGCGAATGATCGCACCACCACCTCGACGGAGCTCACGGACCTCGTGTACTCTGACTCCGAGAGAGGGTGCAACCATCGTTCGCACCTTTTCCGCTATGTCTTTCCCCGATAGCGCAGGGTCGTCGCACTTCACCACCGCTGACCACGTCTCGCGGACCTTGGTAGTCCGCGGGGCAGCGATGGGTGCAACCTGCTGCATCTGGGGAGCATTGGCGGCCGTATTTTTCAACAGATTCAACGACGGCGGCGGCGGTGGCGGCATAGCAAGCCGCGTCTCCAGCTCTCCGCACCGGAGCATTAGCGCCAACACCAGCTCATCGTAGCGGCTGATAGCATATGAGAGCTCTTCCGTGTCCACTTCTCCTAGTCTGCGGAAGCTGCTTCTCACCATGCGCTGTGTGGCCGACAGCTCTGCCATCATGGCTGCTTGCCCAGCACGGGCGGCAGCGGTGGCGGCAGTGGCAGTGGTGGCAACAATTTTAGCAGCAGTGAAAACGGCGGAGGCAGCAGTGTGGTCGGCAGCAGGGGCAGCAGTAGGATCAGCAGCGGTGGCAGCAGCGTGGGGGGGGCAGCATCAATGGCAGCGTTCTCCGTAGCCGCCCGGGCGTCCTCCAGCGACGAAAACGGCTCCTCCAGTACCCCAACGGGTTCTGGCACTCCATTCGATGCCAGGGCAACCAATTTCGCCTGCGTTGGCGCCGAGCTCTTAGATGCCAGATGGCTTCTGCGCCTGCCTCGTCTGGACTTCATCGAGGCACTACTTCCGCTCAAGGCACTCGCGCTGCTGTCGCTCTCCATCGGCATAAATACGATGGTGGCTCCACCTACCGTCGACGCCAGCAACCGTATGCTCGTTTACTCGCTGACAAAAGGTAGTTGCTCTGGAACTCGAGCTCCACCTATCGGTAGAGTCTGGTAGCACTAAAACTCTCCCTAGACACAAACCTTAGCAGTGACTCCCACCAATAAGCTTTGTGACAGCTGATCAAAAAGCTTACTCGAAAAACTTACTCGTAAGTTCGCCTTCAGCACGTGCTAAGTGGAAAATTCCCAACAATTAATTGTTAATTACTTCCAAACCGCTTGTTTATAACACACGAAAATTAGCACACGACTTTCGCGGAGCACTAATTCACCGATTTTATTACTTTCCAAACACGGAAAACCAAGTTCTTCGCAATCTGTACACGAGCGCAACGAAAACACGTCCGTCGTTAATCCATTCATGCGCGTAGATAGGGACAGTAGGAATCTCGTTAATCCATTCATGCGCGTCACTAATTAGATGACGAGGCATTTGGCTACCTTAAGAGAGTCATAGTTACTCCCGCCGTTGACCCGCGCTTACTTGAATTTCTTCACTTTGACATTCAGAGCACTGGGCAGAAATCACATTGTGTCAACACCCGCTAGGGCCATCACAATGCTTTGTTTTAATTAGACAGTCGGATTCCCCAAGTCCGTGCCAGTTCTGAATTGATTGTTAATTGATAATCGTTATAATTGATAAGAACTAATTGGTTTAACCCAAATAGTATTCTTAAAAATTTTAGCAAGAAAGTTCCACAATTGGCTACGTACAATGTACAAACTGCCAAGAGTACGGCCACACAAGGTCGTATTGTACACTTCGCCCGGTGTGCGTAGTCTGTGGAGATCTCCACGACTCCAAACAGTGTCAAACTAACAAAAAAAATGCATGTGAGAAAAAATGCAATAACTGTGGGGGCAATCACACAGCAAACTACAGAGGCTGTCCAATCTACAAAGAGCTGAAAACCCGTCTTCACAAAAGAATGAACACGGCGCGGGCACACCAAGGAACAGCTACGCTGATACCATCAGAGACAAATCCTGAAGTAATTTTCTCGAAAGCAGCAAGTTTCGCTCCCTGGCCTACATCCAACACTAACAAGACAACATTTGCAAACGTTTTAAAATCAGGTATGACGCCTCCAACCCAAAATTCCCGAACTCCACATGAAGTGTACACAAAATTAGACACACAACAAAACTATAGCCCAGCTGCGCAGCAGGAAACAAAAACTGAAGCTATGATCCAAGCCTTACAACAGAGCATGATGGAATTTATGACATTCATGAAGACCACCATCCAAGACATGATGCGTAATCAAAACCTTTTGATACAAATGCTTGTAGCCCAACAAAACAAATAAACAATGGCTACCTTACGCATAGCTACGTGGAACGCCAATGGCGTCTCACAGCGCAAACTTGAGCTAGCTCAATTCCTACATGAGAAGCATATCGACGTTATGCTTCTTTCGGAAACTCATCTCACAAGCAAATACAATTTCCAAATAAGAGACTACCATTTCTACGGTACAAATCATCCCGACGGAAAAGCACACGGTGGCACCGCCATACTCATAAGGAACCGTATGAAGCACCACTTTTACAAAGAATTTGCGGAAAATCATCTTCAGGCCACATCCATCAACATTCAGCTGGAAGACAACACTCTCCTTACACTAGCGGCCGTATACTGCCCCCCCGTTTCACAGTATTAGAAGATCAATTCCTGGATTTCTTCCAAGCACTAGGGCCACACTTCATTGCAGCAGGCGACTACAACGCTAAACACACTCACTGGGGATCGCGACTTGTGAACCCAAAAGGAAAACAGCTTTATAAGACTATAATTAAAGCCACTAATAAACTCGACCATGTTTCCCCCGGGAGTCCTACATACTGGCCATCAGACCTCAATAAGCTGCCTGACCTGATCGACTTCGCAGTTACGAAAAATATTTCCCGCAGTTTGGTTAAAGCTGAATGTCTGCCGGATCTGTCATCTGACCACTCGCCTGTACTAATTCACCTCCGCCGGCACGCAGAAAACGTTAAACCACCATCCAGACTGACTTCCCACAAAACAAACTGGCTCAGGTATAAAAAATATATAAGTTCACATATTGAGCTAAACCCAAAACTCAATACTGAATCTGATATAGAGAGCTGCACGTGTGCATTGCAATCCATCCTTACTGCAGCAGCTCTAACTGCAACGCCCAAAATAACAAATAATACAATTAATTCAAAAAAGACCAACGTACAAATCGAGCAACTCGTCCACGTAAAACGACGCTTACGCAGAGAATGGCAATCCTCCAGATCCCCAACTGCAAAACAAAAGCTAAAAGTAGCCACACGGAAACTGGCCAACGCTCTGAAACAAGAAGAGGACGACGATCAGCGCCGATACATAGAGCAACTCACACCAACAGGCACAAAACAAAAGTCACTGTGGCGAGCCCTCTCAACTCTTCGCCCACCGACTGAAACCGTTTTGCCGATAAGGAATTCCTCAGGTGGCTGGGCCCGTAGTGATGAAGACAGAGCCACCACATTTGCCGCTCACCTACAAAATGTGTTCACGCCAAACCAGGCTACTAGCACATTCGCGCTACCGTCCTATCCCGTAAACTGCCACCAGCAACACACCCCAATTGTGTTTCGCCCAAAAGAAGTAACTAAAATAATCAAAGACAATCTCAGCCCGAAAAAATCCCCCGGCTGCGACCTTATAACACCGGAAATGATCATCCAGCTGCCACATTCTGCAGTTCGCT
This sequence comes from Drosophila sechellia, assembly GCF_004382195.2. NCBI lineage: Eukaryota > Metazoa > Arthropoda > Insecta > Diptera > Drosophilidae > Drosophila > Drosophila sechellia. The sequence goes on from NW_022611338.1 coordinate 27,675, forward strand.
ACATAACCAAGCTCTTTAATGCCATCACCAAACTTGGTTACTTTCCACAACGATGGAAGAGGTCGATTATCATAATGATTCCAAAGCCTGGTAAGAACCACACAGTCGCTTCATCTTACAGACCAATAAGTCTACTCTCATGTATCTCGAAACTATTTGAAAAATGCCTGCTGATCCGACTTAATCAACATCTGATATACCACAATATAATCCCAGCCCACCAATTTGGATTTCGCGAAAGCCATGGAACCATTGAACAGGTGAATCGTATTACAACGGAAATAAGAACTGCATTTGAATATCGCGAATACTGTACAGCAGTATTTTTAGACGTATCCCAAGCATTCGACAGAGTCTGGCTCGACGGCCTAATGTTTAAAATTAAAACATCCCTACCCGAAAGCACACACAAACTTCTAAAGTCTTACCTCTATAACAGAAAGTTTGCAGTGCGGTGCAACACTGCCACTTCCACTGATCATACAATTGAGGCTGGAGTCCCCCAAGGCAGCGTTCTTGGGCCAACATTATACCTCATATATACAGCCGACATCCCTACAAATAGTCGCTTAACGGTATCCACATTTGCCGACGACACAGCTATCCTTAGCCGTTCAAGGTCCCCTATCCAAGCCACAGCACAGTTGGCACTGTACCTCATCGACATTGAGAAGTGGCTCTCTGACTGGCGAATAAAAGTAAACGAGCAAAAATGCAAGCACGTGACGTTTACGCTAAACAGACAAGACTGTCCTCCGCTCTTGTTGAACAACATACCACTCCCGAAAGCAGATGAGGTAGCATACCTAGGAGTACACCTTGACAGAAGACTCACATGGCGCAGGCACATTGAAGCCAAAAAAACCCAACTTAAACTCAAAGCCAACAACTTACACTGGCTCATCAACTCTGGTTCTCCGCTCAGCCTAGACCACAAGGTCTTGCTCTACAATTCTGTATTGAAACCTATCTGGACCTATGGCTCACAGTTATGGGGCAATGCCAGCAACAGCAATATTGACATCATACAGCGAGCACAATCAAAGATCCTGAGAACCATCACTGGGGCACCGTGGTACGTTCGGAGTGAAAACATCCAAAGAGACTTAAATATCCCATCAGTTACCAACGCAATCACGGAACTTAAGGAAAAATACCATAGCAAGCTTTACACGCACCCCAACCACCTAGCGCGAGGTCTAATCCAGCTCAGCAGCCGTTCCCGACTCCGGCGAAAGGACCTACCAACCCAGCGAATAAATTATTAGGGCCGCTTAATCATAGAACAGTTGGAAAAATAATACAACTGTTCAAAAAATACTTGTTATAGTTAAGATTTTTAAACTTATTGTTAGTTCTTATACAAGAAGATTCAATAAATAAAAGAAAAGCAAAAAAAAAAAAAAAAAAAAAATTGGCTACGTAACTAAACTATCCGGGGAACAAGTAACTAACATAAATGCTAGAAACTCTATTTACCCAGAACGAGCACATAAACCATGTTATTGTTTCCCAATCAAGCCCGACTATCTCAATCTTCAGAGCCAATCCTTATCCCGAAGTTACGGATCTAATTTGCCGACTTCCCTTACCTACATTATTCTATCGACTAGAGACTCTTCACCTTGGAGACCAGCTGCGGATATTGGTACGGCCTGTTGAGAAGTTTGCGTGTCCCCACCATAAATTTTCAAGGTCCGAGGAGAAAATATCGACACAACAGTATATGTCATGCTCTTCTAGCCCATCTACCATATCTCTCTGCGAAAGACTTCCATGGTAGTACGGCTATAAAACAGAAAAGAAAACTCTTCCGATATCTCTCGACGGCTTCTTTATGGTCGTTCCTGTTGCCAGGATGAGCACGAGGCCCATATTTAATAACAAACGGATACTCAACAGGTTACGGAATTGGAACCGTATTCCCTTTCGTTCAAAATTATTCAAGTGTATTATATTCGCTTTGTTTATATAGTTAGGCATTTTTGTTTTACTTGAAAATTTTCGGCTTTCGCCTTGAACTTAGGACCGACTAACTCGTGATCAACCACTGTTCACACGAAACCCTTCTCCACTTCAGTCCTCCAAGGTCTCATTCGATTATTTGCTACTACCACCAAGATCTGTACCAATGGCAGCTCCATGCAGGCTTACGCCAAACACTTCTACGCATACCATTGTACCTTCCTACTCACTAAAGTTTCAAAATTTATATCACAAGTAATATAAATCATCTACTTTAGCGGTAATGTATAGGTATACAACTTAAGCGCCATCCATTTTAAGGGCTAGTTGCTTCGGCAGGTGAGTTGTTACACACTCCTTAGCGGATTTCGACTTCCATGATCACCGTCCTGCTGTTTTAAGCAACCAACGCCTTTCATGGTATCTGCATGAGTTGTTAATTTGGGCACCGTAACATTACGTTTGGTTCATCCCACAGCGCCAGTTCTGCTTACCAAAAGTGGCCCACTGGGCACATTATATCATAACCTTGAACTTCATATCAAGAAAGTTAAGGTTCTTACCCATTTAAAGTTTGAGAATAGGTTAAGATCGTTTCGACCCTAAGGCCTCTAATCATTCGCTTTACCAGATAAGATTATTTTATATAATATTAAAATGCACCAGCTATCCTGAGGGAAACTTCGGAAGGAACCAGCTACTAGATGGTTCGATTGGTCTTTCGCCCCTATACTCAATTCTGACAATCGATTTGCACGTCAGAACTGTTTCGGTCTTCCATCAGGGTTTCCCCTGACTTCAACCTGATCAAGTATAGTTCACCATCTTTCGGGTCACAGCATATATGCTCAAGGTACGTTCCAGTTAGAGGCATAAATAATATAAATATACATTATACATAACTATATAGAACGCCCCGGGATTGTGTTAATTAGCTATAAATAGCTAAAAAACTAATCCCATTATTAGTCAAGTTAATTACGCTATTAGGTTTACATCCCAATAACTTGCACATATGTTAGACTCCTTGGTCCGTGTTTCAAGACGGGTCCCGAAGGTATCCTGAATCTTTCGCATTGTTAATCATACAAGAGCATATAATAAACACAAAAATCAATGATAATTATGCCATTATATAATTCCGAAAAATTAACGCTCTGTAATAATATAAATCTATCAGCACTTTATCAAATTAATAACATTTATTCTGTGTTAAAATGCAAGCAATTTAATTGGAATAAACTATAAGTTATATTTTATGATAAATTTGGGATATGCTAATAGATTACAATGTCCTTATATGGAAAAAATGCACATTATTCTTAATAATATTATTTAAATATTACAATTTTAATGATGAATTTTCCATAACGGATATTCAGGTTCATCGGGCTTAACCTCTAAGCAGTTTCACGTACTGTTTAACTCTCTATTCAGAGTTCTTTTCAACTTTCCCTCACGGTACTTGTTTACTATCGGTCTCATGGTTATATTTAGTTTTAGATGGAGTTTACCACCCACTTAGTGCTGCACTATCAAGCAACACGACTCTTTGGAAACATCATCTAGCAATCATTAACGTTATACGGGCCTGGCACCCTCTATGGGTAAATGGCCTCATTTAAGAAGGACTTAAATCATTAATTTCTCATACTAGAATATTGACGCTCCATACACTGCATCTCACATTTGCCATATAGACAAAGTGACTTAGTGCTGAACTGTTTTCTTTTCGCTCGCCGCTACTAAGAAAATCCTTGTTAGTTTCTTTTCCTCCCCTAATTAATATGCTTAAATTCAGGGGGTAGTCCCATATGAGTTGAGGTTGTATATATAACTATATTTTGCCATAAATTCTTTATATATAAATGATAAAACAATCAATTAAATTCGTTATAAATAGTTCCAATAGTTCTTGTAAGCAAAGTCATTTTTATCCATTTAACGAACCAACGAAGAATAATAACAAAACCAAGATTTTTCTTTTTCCGAATCATTAATAAGAGACAATTCTAGATGAAAAATATTTCAATTTTTTATGCTAGACATTTCTCAGTATTATTTGATTGAAAAAGAAAATATTTCTCTTCGTTTTTCACATTCAAATGTGAGATAATGTTTTTCATTTCTTTTTTAATATTATGAATAAAATCATTATTTAATCCAATAATATACCATATGCTTATAAAAAATTTATAAACAACTTAATTAGCATAGTCTTACAACCCTCAACCATATGTAGTCCAAGCAGCACTATAAAATTAATTAAAGTACATAACAGCATGGACTGCGATATGCGTTCAAAATGTCGATGTTCATGTGTCCTGCAGTTCACACGATGACGCACAGTTTGCTGCGTTCTTCATCGACCCATGAGCCGAGTGATCCACCGCTTAGAGTTTTATAATTCAATTTTATATAATGTCAATATTGTTTTTATTGAAAGAAATTAAAAATACACCATTTTACTGGCATATATCAATTCCTTCAATAAATTTATTTTTATACCTAAAATAAATGTTGCGAAATGTCTTAGTTTCATATAAGCATTATGTATCATAATAATCTGGTTATGGTTTGCTATTTTGGGTGACACATACTGCAAAATTTATATAAAACATTAACCTGATGGATGACAGGTACAAACATTGTATATTTTAGGTTGTTGCATTAGCCAACGTATGCTCATAACATAGATGAACAATACATATTCGCAACGCGTGTATATTATGGTCCATATACACACACACTTATTTTGATTACCACACATTCAAAATTATTTTTATTTTAATTCGACTTCTACTTTCGAATTTAGTTTAGTTTCTTCGATTTCCATTTTCGAGAATTTGTTTTTATAGGAAACGCCGTTGTTGTAGTAAGTACTGCCACAAATACGCACAGCAACATTAATAATGTTAAAGTCTTTTTATGAGGTTGCCAAGCCCCACATATAAAATAAAAGCCATCTTCATTTTATTTTGACTTTAACTTTTGATTCCGTGGAATCATTTTGTAATATTTTTATTTTGGTAAATTGTATTTATTTGTATTATAACAAATATTTATTAACGATAAGGATATTATACAATAATGATCCTTCCGCAGGTTCACCTACGGAAACCTTGTTACGACTTTTACTTCCTCTAAATAATCAAGTTCGGTCAACTTTTGCGAAAAAACCGTAACACGCAAGGCGTCACAGTGATCACGTCCGGAGACCTCACTAAATAATTCAATCGGTAGTAGCGACGGGCGGTGTGTACAAAGGGCAGGGACGTAATCAATGCGAGTTAATGACTCACACTTACTGGGAATTCCAAGTTCATGTGAACAGTTTCAGTTCACAATCCCAAGCATGAAAGTGGTTCAGCGGTTTACCCGGACCTCTCGGTCTAGGAAATACACGTTGATACTTTCATTGTAGCGCGCGTGCAGCCCAGGACATCTAAGGGCATCACAGACCTGTTATTGCTCAATCTCATTATTGCTAGACGCAATTTGTCCATTTAAGAAGCTAGTGTCCTTATAATGGGACAAACCAACAGGTACGGCTCCACTTACATAAACACATTCAAACACAATAAACATTTTACTGCCACCATGAATGAAGGCTACATAAGCTTCAGCACCATAATCCTGAAGATATCTATTTAATATATTTGAGTCTCGTTCGTTATCGGAATTAACCAGACAAATCACTCCACGAACTAAGAACGGCCATGCACCACCACCCATAGATTCGAGAAAGAGCTATCAATCTGTCTTACACACTTATGTTCGGACCTGGTAAGTTTTCCCGTGTTGAGTCAAATTAAGCCGCAGGCTCCACTCCTGGTGGTGCCCTTCCGTCAATTCCTTTAAGTTTCAGCTTTGCAACCATACTTCCCCCGGAGCCCAAAAGCTTTGGTTTCCCGGGAAGCGACTGAGAGAGCCATAAAAGTAGCTACACCCAATTGCTAGCTGGCATCGTTTATGGTTAGAACTAGGGCGGTATCTGATCGCCTTCGAACCTCTAACTTTCGTTCTTGATTAATGAAAACATCTTTGGCAAATGCTTTCGCTTAAGTTAGTCTTACGACGGTCCAAGAATTTCACCTCTCGCGTCGTAATACTAATGCCCCCAAACTGCTTCTATTAATCATTACCTCTTGATCTGAAAACCAATGAAAGCAGAACAGAGGTCTTATTTCATTATCCCATGCACAGAATATTCAGGCATTTGAAGCCTGCTTTAAGCACTCTAATTTGTTCAAAGTAATAGTACCGGCCCACAATAACACTCGTTTAAGAGCACTAGTGCAGGTTTTTAAATAGGAGGAACATATGAAAAAATACAAGTATTTAATCACATATAAGAACTCCACCGGTAATACGCTTACATACATAAAGGTATAGTACTAACCACAATTGTAAGTTGTACTACCCGTATGAAGCACAAGTTCAACTACGAACGTTTTAACCGCAACAACTTTAATATACGCTATTGGAGCTGGAATTACCGCGGCTGCTGGCACCAGACTTGCCCTCCAATTGGTCCTTGTTAAAGGATTTAAAGTGTACTCATTCCAATTACAGGGCCTCGGATATGAGTCCTGTATTGTTATTTTTCGTCACTACCTCCCCGAGCTGGGAGTGGGTAATTTACGCGCCTGCTGCCTTCCTTAGATGTGGTAGCCGTTTCTCAGGCTCCCTCTCCGGAATCGAACCCTGATTCCCCGTTACCCGTTGCAACCATGGTAGTCCTAGATACTACCATCAAAAGTTGATAGGGCAGACATTTGAAAGATCTGTCGTCGGTACAAGACCATACGATCTGCATGTTATCTAGAGTTCAACCAATATAACGATCTTGCGATCGCTTGGTTTTAGCCTAATAAAAGCACATGTCCCATAAGGTTCATGTTTTAATTGCATGTATTAGCTCTAGAATTACCACAGTTATCCAAGTAACTGTTAACGATCTAAGGAACCATAACTGATATAATGAGCCTTTTGCGGTTTCACTTTTAATTCGTGTGTACTTAGACATGCATGGCTTAATCTTTGAGACAAGCATATAACTACTGGCAGGATCAACCAGAATAATGTTTTTCCTTCATATTCCATTCATATTTTTTGAATCGAAATAAGCAATATAATAGATATATAGATTTTTCACTTTATATAATTCCATGATTTTTATTATATTGAATAAAATTCAATATTTCGCCTTTGGGTAAAATTTTAAATATATAAATATAAGTAAAAAATCTATTCGATTACGGCCATTTTTATATAGCATTCGTAATCCATATTTTCATTTTTAATTTATACTTGTTTTACCAATATAACAAGAATTTCATATAATTATTGTAATATATATATTTCTATAATTTTATCTTTTTATATATACATATTTCATTATAAAATATCATTTTATTTCCAACATACATAATTATTGTATCCACACATGTACAATTTTTGTTTAACCAATATAAATATTAAGTTAAATCATTTGCATTTTGAAGATAAATTTAAAATTTATCTCTTTTCATATATCTCTCTGGTAATATATAACATAAAACCAAGCGCATATGATAATATTTCCACATTTAATATATAATTTTATATTTCTTTCATAAGAATCCATATTTGTATTATACCGTAACGATATAATAATCCAACTATACGGCAGGTAATAAATTAATATTTGCCTGCCTCCAAAAATTAACGATAATATATGGAAACGATTTGTTATTCTATATATAATAGAAACTTGACTTTTGTTTCAACGATATTATCTAAAAAGCGTATATTCCTATTATCCGCGGAGCCAAGTCCCGTGTTCTATAGAACTGAGAAACAAATTTGTACGGATAATAATATACTTTATTTTATGTAACCAATATAAACATAATCCGAAATAAATATTTCGAATAATGCGGGAGGTCGGCAACCACTGCCTACCTATAGTAGTTTTTGAACCCGCTGTCCTCAAAGCGGGTATTTTCAATTCCGTTTGCCACCCAACATACGGTCTATTCTCTTATATATTAAGAGATTATAGGAACATTTCATTTTTTTTCCATTATTCATATATAATATGATTATTTTTTTTTTTATACATATAATAAATATTAATTTTTATATGTTTATTATTTAATTTACTCATATAATTGCCAAATTCATATGAATACATAAGTTTTGAACAATATGAGAGGTCGGCAACCACTGCCTACCTATAGTAGTTTTTGAACCCTCTGTCGTAATTCCGGTCGTTTACACTACTATACCCTCTCACTATAATGGCTTTTCTCTATAATACTAAGAGAATATGGGAATATCTCAGCATTTTTTCCCATATACATATAATAATTAACCATTTTCATATGTATATTATTTAATTTAATCATATAATTGCCAAAATCATATGAATACATAAGTTTTGAACAATATGAGAGGTCGGCAACCACTGCCTACCTATAGTAGTTTTTGAACCCTCTGTCGTAATTCCGGTCGTTTACACTACTATACCCTCTCACTATAATGGATTTTCTCTATAATACTAAGAGAATGTGGGAATATTTCAGCATTTTTTCCCTTATACATATAATAATTAATCATTTTCATATGTATATTATTTAATTTACTCATACAATTGCCAAAATCATATGAATACATAAGTTTTGAACAATATGAGAGGTCGGCAACCACTGCCTACCTATAGTAGTTTTTGAACCCTCTGTCGTAATTCCGGTCGTTTACACTACTATACCCTCTCACTTAAATGGCTTTTCTCTATAATACTAAGAGAATATGGGAATATCTCAGCATTTTTTCCCATATACATATAATAATTAACCATTTTCATATGTATATTATTTAATTTAATCATATAATTGCCAAAATCATATGAATACATAAGTTTTGAACAATATGAGAGGTCGGCAACCACTGCCTACCTATAGTAGTTTTTGAACCCTCTGTCGTAATTCCGGTCGTTTACACTACTATACCCTCTCACTATAATGGATTTTCTCTATAATACTAAGAGAATGTGGGAATATTTCAGCATTTTTTCCCTTATACATATAATAATTAATCATTTTCATATGTATATTATTTAATTTACTCATACAATTGCCAAAATCATATGAATACATAAGTTTTGAACAATATGAGAGGTCGGCAACCACTGCCTACCTATAGTAGTTTTTGAACCCTCTGTCGTAATTCCGGTGGTTTACACTACTATACCCTCTCACTTAAATGGCTTTTCTCTATAATACTAAGAGAATATGGGAATATCTCTGCATTTTTTCCCATATACATATAATAATTAATCATTTTCATATGTATATTATTTCAGTCGCGATCGAACACTCGACGAGTGCAGACGTGCCTGCGGATCGACAGCAAATTGTTAGCAAATTGTTAGCAAATTGTTCACAGTTGTAAGTCCCGTTACTTGTGCCCAGCCACTTCGCGTCGCGTGATCTTGTCGCGCGTTTTGATTGGCCCAGCCAACGTACCTAACGGTAGTTCGCACTAACACCATCGCACACCCGAGTGTGCGTGTTATCAGCGCAAAAAACCCAGTGCTCGAAGCAGCGGTATAATTGCAAAGCAGCAGCCACGTGCTGCCTGGCTCACCGGCTTACGGTGCCCAGCTTCCCCCCCCCCCCCCTCCTCACTCCTTATCAACTTTGGAGAAGATGGACTGGCAGGCCCCCCCGCGCACCCACAAGCTTGGAACAACACCACGCAAAAAGGCTCTGAGAACACGCAAGAGCAGCTCCAGCAGCGAGGGAAGCACCTCGCATACAGAGCCGGGCGAGATAAAGCGAAAACCGGCAAAGAAAGCACAGGGAGAGGAGCTGGAAGATAAGCCAAGCACTAGCGCAGCTCTGCGCAAGAAGCTCGCCAACAACGCCTTCGCTTTACTCTCGACCGAAGAAGACGAGTACGACCAAGAGAGCTCTGATGACGAACCCGGACCTAAAGACGATTCCAAGCCCAAGACCCCCGAGAAACCAAAGCCCACCCCGAAGACCATCAAGCCACCTCCGATTTTTATCCCCGATGTGACCAACATCTCGGCACTCGTCAAGATGATCACGACTCTTGTAGGCCCGAAGAACAATTTTACCTACAAGACCGTGAATGGCAACAACGTACGTGTCATGATGCCGGACAAAGAGTCCTATACAGCTCTGCGTCTCCAACTTGTGGCCCAAAACAAGAGGCATCGGACTTTCCAGCCGAAAGATGAACGTGCATACAAGGTTGTCATCAAAGGACTCCACCACTCCACCGATCGTGAGGAAATCATTGAAGACCTTCGCAGACAAGGGCACGCTGTTAGAGATCTGCACAATCCCATTGGCAGAAGAACTAAAGAACCGCTGGGAATATTCTTCGCCAACCTGGAGCCTTCCAGCAACAACAAAGACGTCTACCAAGTCAAGCGGATCTGCAGGTCGGTAGTAACCATTGAACCGCCGCAGAAGTTCAACGACGTGCCTCAATGCTTCAGGTGCCAAGGATTCGGTCATACACAGCGTTACTGCTTCCTGGAATACCGATGTGTAAAGTGTGGAGGCCCTCACGAATCGAGGGCATGTGAGAAGAGGGAGGACGACAAAGCGTGCTGCTTCCACTGCCAGGCGGACCATCCTGCGTCTTTCAAGGGATGCCCTGCATACAAAAGGGCCAAAGCACTCGCTGCTCCGAAAACAAGGCCCGTCGCTAATGCTAACAAGGCGCCGCCCGTGGCATCACCAAACGTCACCTCTGGCAGGAGCTACCGAGACGCCCTCAACGGAGTGCACGCAGCACCGCAGAATCCCACAACCCCAGTCCAAACCCAAACAGAAACCCCACACTCCGGTCAGATAGAAGCGATGTTCGCTCGCATGGAAGGAATGATGGAAAGGATGATGGAGCGCATGTTCACCCAGATGACACAGCTGGTGGCCACCATTCTCAACAGCAAGTCATGCAACTAAAGCTCCACCTAGTCGTCTGGAATGCGAACGGCCTGCAGAACAGCAAGGCCATAGTCGAGCACCATCTGAAGACCCACCAGATCGATATCCTACTCGTAGCCGAAACCCACTTCTCCCCCAGATCCCACTTTAATATCAGCGGATATGACCTCATCCATGCAGACCATCCTTCTGGCAGAGCACGCGGTGGAGCAGCCATCCTCATCAGGAGCGGTATTCAATACCTAGAGCTGCCCGCGTTTCAGCAAGACTGGGCACAATGTCCTGTCATCAGGATTGTCAGCCCGCAAGGAGATTTAGACATTGGAGCGGTCTACTTTCCCCCCAGATACCGCATAACAGCATCTCACCTCAGTGAGTTCTTCGAGCATTTTGGGCCCCGCTTCATAGCAGCTGGAGATTATAACGCCAAACATTCTTGGTGGGGATCGCGCGCCAACAACCCCAAAGGGAAAACTCTGTTTGGGTACCTGCAACGCCACCGACTGGACTGCCACTCCACTGGCGAGCCCACTCACTGGCCAACGAATCCCCTCAAGACTCCAGACCTACTGGACTTTGCTGTGTCGAAAGGCATAGGGCATGCGAAGATCAGCTGCACAACAAATGCTGATCTCCTGTCAGACCACTGTGCAATAAACGTGCTAATCAACACGCCAGTCCTCAGGAAAACCCCGCTCAGAAGGCTCACTGGAAAATATACCGACGCCGCCAAGTTCGCGTCCTGGATGCTCTCCACCGTCAATCCGAACCCCATCCTCAACACACCCAGGAACATTGATGAAGCTATCGGGAATCTCACCAGGCAGATGCAAAACGCTGCGGAATTCGCAAGCCCACCGCCACCAAAGACTGCGAGAACACCTAGCAGGGACCTCCACCTCTGGTCCCCGGAAATTGCGGCACTCGTGACTGAGAAGAGGCGTCTCAGGAGAGTTTGGTTCTTGACGCGCAATCCAAGAGACAAAACAGCGCTCAATCACGCCACAAAGGAGTTGAAGGACAAGATCTCCAGCCTACGCCAGGACTCCTTCCTCAGATTCCTCGAGGAACTCTCTCCCGGGGACCCAGACCACAATCTGTGGAACGTCACCCGCCACATTAAACGACCAGCCAAAAAGGTTTCCGCAGTGCGCAAAGCAGATGGATCCTGGTGCCTTTCGGATGCTGAAAGAGCAGAAGCTTTCGCCGAACACCTTTACAACGCCTTCTCTCCGTTCGACTGCTGCACTGCCGAAGAACATGCTGAAACAGCCCGGTTTCTCAATAGCCCAAGCTCTCCCGGTCCCCCGTTGGAACCAGTCGACCCTGAGGAAGTTGCGCAGGAGATTGCTCTACTGAAGAACAACAAATCTCCAGGCCTGGATCGTATAGATGCGGCGGCCCTAAAAATGCTCCCATCCCGCTGCACACAAATGCTGGCCAGCATTTACAACAGCTGCTTCCGGCTAGGGTACTTCCCGGAAGAGTGGAAAAGAGCAGAGGTTATTGTCCTCCTCAAGCCTGGTAAGCCTGAAGCCAATCTCGCCTCCTATCGTCCGATTAGTTTGCTGGCAATCCTCTCCAAAATACTCGAAAGAGTATTTTTGCGCAGAGTATTGCCAGTACTGGATGAGGCTGGTTTGATCCCCGATCACCAGTTTGGCTTCAGGCGCTCCCACGGAACACCAGAGCAATGCCACCGGCTAGTCGAACGGATCCTCGAGGCATTCGAGCAAAAGAAATACTGCTGCGCTGTAATGCTCGACGTGAAGCAGGCATTCGACAGAGTTTGGCATCCTGGACTCCTCCATAAACTCAAATCCTACCTCCCAAGCCCCCATTTTACCCTCCTCAAATCCTACACTGAGGGAAGAGCATTCCAAGTCAGATGCGGAAGTGCAATAAGCCTACCCAGACTGATCAGAGCTGGAGTTCCGCAAGGCAGTGTGCTCGGACCAATACTGTACACCCTTTACACCGCAGACCTTCCCATAATCCCCTCCAGGAACCTAACTATAGCGACTTATGCAGATGACACGGCTTTCCTCGCCTCCTCATCCGACCCACGAGAAGCCTCCGAAACAATCCAAAGGCAAATGGACGCGCTACATCCCTGGCTCAGCAGGTGGAACATCGTAGTGAACGCGGAAAAATCTACCCAAACAACATTTGCACTAAGGAGAGGAGACTGCCCACCGGTCACGCTAAACGGAGTCATCATTCCCAACGCACCCGCACCCAAGTACCTAGGACTTACCCTGGACCGCAGGCTCACTTGGCGTCCCCACATCGTCAGCAAACGCATACAGGCCGATGCGCGTCTGAGGCAGATGCATTGGCTTATTGGGAGAGGGTCCAAGCTAAGGCAGAACCACAAAATCCTGGTGTACAAGGCAATTCTCAAGCCCATCTGGACCTACGGGATACAGCTATGGGGCACGGCAAGCCACACGAATCGCCTGCGTATACAGCGGTTCCAGAATAGGTGCTTGAGAATTGCCTGTAATGCGCATCCCTACCACGAGAATGTCGCCATACATAGGGAACTTGGAATCCCACAAGTCGCTGATGAAATCTCCAGGCTCAGCGAGAGATACCTGAAAAGGCTCGAAAACCACCCTAACCACCTCGCCACCAACCTGTTAGACAATAGCCAAACAAGCAGACGTCTCATGAGGAGACACCCTCTCGATCTTCCACAACAATAGACAACACATATAAAACCCGCCACAAATACATGTACAATAGTATCCCTTAAGCTAATGTTCCCCCGCAAAACCATTTAATTATTGTCCACTAGGACAGATTTTAAATAAATAAACGCACGCTAAAGAAAAAAAAAAAAAAAAAAAAAAAAACTAAATTGATGACGAGGTGTTTGGCAACTTGACACAATTCATTAAAGTCTTTATATTAATTATATGATAGGGACAATATCATATGCGTCACTAAATTGATCAGTCGCGATCGAACACTCGACGAGTGCAGACGTGCCTGCGGATCGACAGCAAATTGTTAGCAAATTGTTAGCAAATTGTTCACAGTTGTAAGTCCCGTTACTTGTGCCCAGCCACTTCGCGTCGCGTGATCTTGTCGCGCGTTTTGATTGGCCCAGCCAACGTACCTAACGGTAGTTCGCACTAACACCATCGCACACCCGAGTGTGCGTGTTATCAGCGCAAAAAACCCAGTGCTCGAAGCAGCGGTATAATTGCAAAGCAGCAGCCACGTGCTGCCTGGCTCACCGGCTTACGGTGCCCAGCTTCCCCCCCCCCCCCCCTCCTCACTCCTTATCAACTTTGGAGAAGATGGACTGGCAGGCCCCCCGCGCACCCACAAGCTTGGAACAACACCACGCAAAAAGGCTCTGAGAACACGCAAGAGCAGCTCCAGCAGCGAGGGAAGCACCTCGCATACAGAGCCGGGCGAGATAAAGCGAAAACCGGCAAAGAAAGCACAGGGAGAGGAGCTGGAAGATAAGCCAAGCACTAGCGCAGCTCTGCGCAAGAAGCTCGCCAACAACGCCTTCGCTTTACTCTCGACCGAAGAAGACGAGTACGACCAAGAGAGCTCTGATGACGAACCCGGACCTAAAGACGATTCCAAGCCCAAGACCCCCGAGAAACCAAAGCCCACCCCGAAGACCATCAAGCCACCTCCGATTTTTATCCCCGATGTGACCAACATCTCGGCACTCGTCAAGATGATCACGACTCTTGTAGGCCCGAAGAACAATTTTACCTACAAGACCGTGAATGGCAACAACGTACGTGTCATGATGCCGGACAAAGAGTCCTATACAGCTCTGCGTCTCCAACTTGTGGCCCAAAACAAGAGGCATCGGACTTTCCAGCCGAAAGATGAACGTGCATACAAGGTTGTCATCAAAGGACTCCACCACTCCACCGATCGTGAGGAAATCATTGAAGACCTTCGCAGACAAGGGCACGCTGTTAGAGATCTGCACAATCCCAGTGGCAGAAGAACTAAAGAACCGCTGGGAATATTCTTCGCCAACCTGGAGCCTTCCAGCAACAACAAAGACGTCTACCAAGTCAAGCGGATCTGCAGGTCGGTAGTAACCATTGAACCGCCGCAGAAGTTCAACGACGTGCCTCAATGCTTCAGGTGCCAAGGATTCGGTCATACACAGCGTTACTGCTTCCTGGAATACCGATGTGTAAAGTGTGGAGGCCCTCACGAATCGAGGGCATGTGAGAAGAGGGAGGACGACAAAGCGTGCTGCTTCCACTGCCAGGCGGACCATCCTGCGTCTTTCAAGGGATGCCCTGCATACAAAAGGGCCAAAGCACTCGCTGCTCCGAAAACAAGGCCCGTCGCTAATGCTAACAAGGCGCCGCCCGTGGCATCACCAAACGTCACCTCTGGCAGGAGCTACCGAGACGCCCTCAACGGAGTGCACGCAGCACCGCAGAATCCCACAACCCCAGTCCAAACCCAAACAGAAACCCCACACTCCGGTCAGATAGAAGCGATGTTCGCTCGCATGGAAGGAATGATGGAAAGGATGATGGAGCGCATGTTCACCCAGATGACACAGCTGGTGGCCACCATTCTCAACAGCAAGTCATGCAACTAAAGCTCCACCTAGTCGTCTGGAATGCGAACGGCCTGCAGAACAGCAAGGCCATAGTCGAGCACCATCTGAAGACCCACCAGATCGATATCCTACTCGTAGCCGAAACCCACTTCTCCCCCAGATCCCACTTTAATATCAGCGGATATGACCTCATCCATGCAGACCATCCTTCTGGCAGAGCACGCGGTGGAGCAGCCATCCTCATCAGGAGCGGTATTCAATACCTAGAGCTGCCCGCGTTTCAGCAAGACTGGGCACAATGTCCTGTCATCAGGATTGTCAGCCCGCAAGGAGATTTAGACATTGGAGCGGTCTACTTTCCCCCCAGATACCGCATAACAGCATCTCACCTCAGTGAGTTCTTCGAGCATTTTGGGCCCCGCTTCATAGCAGCTGGAGATTATAACGCCAAACATTCTTGGTGGGGATCGCGCGCCAACAACCCCAAAGGGAAAACTCTGTTTGGGTACCTGCAACGCCACCGACTGGACTGCCACTCCACTGGCGAGCCCACTCACTGGCCAACGAATCCCCTCAAGACTCCAGACCTACTGGACTTTGCTGTGTCGAAAGGCATAGGGCATGCGAAGATCAGCTGCACAACAAATGCTGATCTCCTGTCAGACCACTGTGCAATAAACGTGCTAATCAACACGCCAGTCCTCAGGAAAACCCCGCTCAGAAGGCTCACTGGAAAATATACCGACGCCGCCAAGTTCGCGTCCTGGATGCTCTCCACCGTCAATCCGAACCCCATCCTCAACACACCCAGGAACATTGATGAAGCTATCGGGAATCTCACCAGGCAGATGCAAAACGCTGCGGAATTCGCAAGCCCACCGCCACCAAAGACTGCGAGAACACCTAGCAGGGACCTCCACCTCTGGTCCCCGGAAATTGCGGCACTCGTGACTGAGAAGAGGCGTCTCAGGAGAGTTTGGTTCTTGACGCGCAATCCAAGAGACAAAACAGCGCTCAATCACGCCACAAAGGAGTTGAAGGACAAGATCTCCAGCCTACGCCAGGACTCCTTCCTCAGATTCCTCGAGGAACTCTCTCCCGGGGACCCAGACCACAATCTGTGGAACGTCACCCGCCACATTAAACGACCAGCCAAAAAGGTTTCCGCAGTGCGCAAAGCAGATGGATCCTGGTGCCTTTCGGATGCTGAAAGAGCAGAAGCTTTCGCCGAACACCTTTACAACGCCTTCTCTCCGTTCGACTGCTGCACTGCCGAAGAACATGCTGAAACAGCCCGGTTTCTCAATAGCCCAAGCTCTCCCGGTCCCCCGTTGGAACCAGTCGACCCTGAGGAAGTTGCGCAGGAGATTGCTCTACTGAAGAACAACAAATCTCCAGGCCTGGATCGTATAGATGCGGCGGCCCTAAAAATGCTCCCATCCCGCTGCACACAAATGCTGGCCAGCATTTACAACAGCTGCTTCCGGCTAGGGTACTTCCCGGAAGAGTGGAAAAGAGCAGAGGTTATTGTCCTCCTCAAGCCTGGTAAGCCTGAAGCCAATCTCGCCTCCTATCGTCCGATTAGTTTGCTGGCAATCCTCTCCAAAATACTCGAAAGAGTATTTTTGCGCAGAGTATTGCCAGTACTGGATGAGGCTGGTTTGATCCCCGATCACCAGTTTGGCTTCAGGCGCTCCCACGGAACACCAGAGCAATGCCACCGGCTAGTCGAACGGATCCTCGAGGCATTCGAGCAAAAGAAATACTGCTGCGCTGTAATGCTCGACGTGAAGCAGGCATTCGACAGAGTTTGGCATCCTGGACTCCTCCATAAACTCAAATCCTACCTCCCAAGCCCCCATTTTACCCTCCTCAAATCCTACACTGAGGGAAGAGCATTCCAAGTCAGATGCGGAAGTGCAATAAGCCTACCCAGACTGATCAGAGCTGGAGTTCCGCAAGGCAGTGTGCTCGGACCAATACTGTACACCCTTTACACCGCAGACCTTCCCATAATCCCCTCCAGGAACCTAACTATAGCGACTTATGCAGATGACACGGCTTTCCTCGCCTCCTCATCCGACCCACGAGAAGCCTCCGAAACAATCCAAAGGCAAATGGACGCGCTACATCCCTGGCTCAGCAGGTGGAACATCGTAGTGAACGCGGAAAAATCTACCCAAACAACATTTGCACTAAGGAGAGGAGACTGCCCACCGGTCACGCTAAACGGAGTCATCATTCCCAACGCACCCGCACCCAAGTACCTAGGACTTACCCTGGACCGCAGGCTCACTTGGCGTCCCCACATCGTCAGCAAACGCATACAGGCCGATGCGCGTCTGAGGCAGATGCATTGGCTTATTGGGAGAGGGCCCAAGCTAAGGCAGAACCACAAAATCCTGGTGTACAAGGCAATTCTCAAGCCCATCTGGACCTACGGGATACAGCTATGGGGCACGGCAAGCCACACGAATCGCCTGCGTATACAGCGGTTCCAGAATAGGTGCTTGAGAATTGCCTGTAATGCGCATCCCTACCACGAGAATGTCGCCATACATAGGGAACTTGGAATCCCACAAGTCGCTGATGAAATCTCCAGGCTCAGCGAGAGATACCTGAAAAGGCTCGAAAACCACCCTAACCACCTCGCCACCAACCTGTTAGACAATAGCCAAACAAGCAGACGTCTCATGAGGAGACACCCTCTCGATCTTCCACAACAATAGACAACACATATAAAACCCGCCACAAATACATGTACAATAGTATCCCTTAAGCTAATGTTCCCCCGCAAAACCATTTAATTATTGTCCACTAGGACAGATTTTAAATAAATAAACGCACGCTAAAGAAAAAAAAAAAAAAAAAAAAAAACTAAATTGATGACGAGGTGTTTGGCAACTTGACACAATCCATTAAAGTCTTTATATTAATTATATGATAGGGACAATATCATATGCGTCACTAAATTGATGACGAGGTGTTTGGCTACAGGAAAAAATCATTTATTTATCGAATCATCAAGCAAAGGATAAGCTTCAGTGGATCGCAGTATGGCAGCTGCTCAACCACTTACAACACCTTGCCTGTTACAAAAGTCGTTTACAATTGATTCTAGGCTTTGTCATTGTATTAAATAATGCTTTTATATGTAACTAGCGCGGCATCAGGTGATCGAAGATCCTCCTAATTTACTATGTTACAAATTACATTGGCATCACATCCATTGTCGTTTATAAAATAAATTATAAACTTTAAATGGTTTAGAAGCCATACAATGCAAATTGCCCCTTATTTATCATTGCAGTCCAGCACGGATACGACCTTAGAGGCGTTCAGGCATAATCCAACGGACGTAGCGTCATACCACTGTTCGCTCGAACAAGTATTGTGCCATTGGTCCGTACCTGCGGTTCCTCTCGTACTACGCAGGAATGCTGTCGCAACAACGTTTTGTCATTAGTAGGGTAAAACTAACCTGTCTCACGACGGTCTAAACCCAGCTCACGTTCCCTTGCATGGGTGAACAATCCAACGCTTGGTGAATTTTGCTTCACAATGATAGGAAGAGCCGACATCGAAGGATCAAAAAGCGACGTCGCTATGAACGCTTGGCCGCCACAAGCCAGTTATCCCTATGGTAACTTTTCTGACACCTCTTGTTAAAAACTCTTTAAACCAAAAGGATCGATAGGCCGAGCTTTTGCTGTCCCTGTGTGT
This sequence comes from Drosophila sechellia, assembly GCF_004382195.2. Lineage (NCBI taxonomy): Eukaryota > Metazoa > Arthropoda > Insecta > Diptera > Drosophilidae > Drosophila > Drosophila sechellia. The sequence continues at coordinate 46,893 of NW_022611338.1, forward strand.
ACTGAACACCGAGATCAAGTCAGCATTTGCCCTTTTGCTCTATGTGTGGTTTCTGTCCGCACTGAGCTGGCCTTGGGACACCTCCGTTATTATTTGAGAGATGTACCGCCCCAGTCAAACTCCCTACCTGGCAATGTCCTTGAATTGGATCATACCTGAGTAATTGGAGTTATACCAAATTTTCAAATCAAAAATACATAAATGCATCGTTTTATTAAAGAATTTGTTTGCGATTATATAACAAACTCGTGATACTTTGATCAAGAAGCTTGCATCAAAACCCAATACCATAAGATATAATAAATATATCCGTATAATGGCTAGGAAATGATACACGTTCCATTTAATCAAGTAAGTAAGGAAACAATAAGAGTAGTGGTATTTCATTGACGATACCAAACCGAGGTCTAATATCTCCCACTTATTCTACACCTCTTATGTCTCCTTACACTGCCAGATTAGAGTCAAGCTCAAAAGGGTCTTCTTTCCCCGCTAATTATTCCAAGCCCGTTCCCTTGGCTGTGGTTTCGCTAGATAGTAGATAGGGACAGTGACTTTCGGACCTCTCCGAACTTGTTTTACGTGGCGTGTTCCACACTGAAGGGATTACAACCACGACACCCTGAACACCCACAAGTGGTGCATGTATCAACATGGTGCATGAGTCTGGATACGCCAGACAAACGTCCCGGACTGGAAGCTATAGCTATGTACATAGCGACCACCCCGGTAGCAATTCGAGTACTTGCTTGCCGGGCAAGCACTCCCCTTGCTGAGGAGCGAGATCTACCTAAAATCTCTACTGATCTCTGGGTCACAGCACCCGAGTTTTGCGCAACTAGCACCGTAACTCAAACGTCGAACACGAAGGCTCTACCCGCGATATGGGTATCAACCACAGCCACCACGATACTCCCACCAGGGGGCCTACCTCAATGTGCTGTCTTGGAGCAGCACAACCCGTGGTACCGAAAGAGAGGCTCGGTGGGCCTCCTCCTTTTGCTCCGACAAGCATGGTTAGAGGAACCAGTCGCTATATTAGTCGCCTCTTACGACAAGCAATAGCGGGCTGTGGAAGTATTCTCGCCCGCTAACCACACGGCGAAGTTTTGGGCTAAATACCCCTCCTCCTACGGAACACCTCGTCCGCAAACGCTGCCAGCCGTTGAATCCTCTGCTGATCTTCCAGGATTCTATTGAAGGTCCAGTTTTCGCCAAGGCGCTGCACTCCAAGTCCATCGAGGTTTCGCAAATCTGCATATAGAGGACAAGCGCACAATATGTGCATCCAGTCCTCATATGGATCACCACAAGCGCAAGCAGTGGTATCGCTGAGGGCTCTCCCTTGCAAAAATGCGTTAAACGACCCGTGACCTGTCAGCAGGAAAGACGTCCTCATCGAGAATCCAAAGCTTGGATCTCGATAAGCGAGAGTGACGTATGGGATGAACTTGTGCGTCACCCGTCCTGGTTCGCTGTCGTCATCCCATCTGTTTTGCCAATTCTGCAGCAAGCACTCCTCTAGGCGAGTCTTCCTCTGCTTCCAGCTTAGACACGTAGTGTCCTCGCCGTATAGCCAGTCGTTCTCCTCCAGCGGGTATCCACGCTTCAGCTTGTACTTGACCGCTAAAAACTTAGCAGCCAAGTCAAGCGGGGGAGCTCCGCCAAGTACCTGCAGTGCCACTGTGGACACTGTTCGGCATACCGAAAGGCATCCAAGCAGGATTAGCCTCTGGCAGGAGGCTAGTCGTCTCCGGGCGGCTACCTGTTCGGCGGTGTCATACCATACCGGGGCACCAAACAGCACACAAGGTGCCATGAGTCCGTCATATATGGTCCGCCTGGCTCGAGGACTGAAGCCCCAGTCGGCTCGAAGCACACGCGCCAATGCTCCAACGACTCCGGTCATCCGCTGGCGAAGCGAAGCTATGTGCGTGAGGAATTTCATTCCTTCACTGACCGTGATGCCAAGGTACCGACAGCTACGCACATACGGAAGGTTCGCTCCAGCAAACCTCACCGTAGGCGCACGTCTCAAGGCACCTTTCAGCAGCATTATTACCGTCTTGCTGGTCGAGACGGTAACGCCAACTTCCGCTCCCCACGCTTCTACGATGGACATCAGCTCTGCACCTTTTTCCTCTAGCTCAGCTCGGGAATTTCCCTCGACGAGAAGCAGCAAGTCATCCGCGTATGCACTCAGCTGGCAATACGGCTGGAGACGCTGAAGCAGTACATCCATCAGTATGTCCCAGATAAATGGGCCACTGATTGACCCCTGCGGGCAGCCTCTAGTTACCGGTACATCCACAGTACCGGAACTGCTTCGGATCACTGCTCTTCGGCCGGAGAAAAAGCTCTGCCACAAGCCCATCTCCCGGCATCCCAAGTCGGCTAGTCGGCGGAGTGCAGCACTCCATTCGACGTTGTCGAATGCTCCTTTGAAGTCCACGAATGTGCCGAGCACGTATTGCGCCGGGCTGGCACAAACACTGCTCTTCACGTGCCTCCAAGCATCCTCCACACATCGTCCTTGGCGAAATCCAAATTGCCATCTGCAGCCTTCCGGAAGAACTTCTCTCACACGATTCACCATGATGGCCTCGAGCACCTTACCAAAGACTGGTAGCAAGCATATTCCTCTATATGAGGAGGGCTCACATTTGTCCTTATCTGGCCCTTTGAGCAGCGAGACAACTCGTGGGCACTTCCACTCAGCGGGAAAGTATCCTAATCGGATGCATCGGGAAAACAACGATGCAAGGTGCTCGGGTATGGCGCGCCAGACTGCCTTGCAGATAGTGCCATTAATGCCGTCCAAGCCGGGAGAGCGCCTGCTCTTCAACCGGGCAACACATGCATCAACCTCGAATACTTCGAGGGCCGGTGGGACTTCCTCCGCGATGGCAGTCGGTGCTTCGGACTCCGCAACTGGGAAGAAATTGCGGAGGAGCACTCGTGCACAGTCACCCCAATCGGTGATCATCTCGCCATTCACGCGGAGGCACCCAATCTCCGTGCACTTCCTGCGGCCTCGGCAAATCTTATAGACGCGCCCCCATGGGTCGTCGGCATGATCTCCCACGAAGCGTTTCCACTCATCCATTTTCGCCCTCCAAATGAGCTTCTTGTAGTTGGCTGAGGCCCGCCTCAGGTCGACCAATACACGCTCTATTGCGGCATCATCATCATGACGCCTTCCATTTTGAAGTAGGCGACGAAGTCTCCGGACTTCGCGCCTTGCATCACAGAGGTCGGCAGTCCACCAACGTGCTCTCCTGTTGGGCAATCGGATGGACTTTCTTCCCAGCGCAATATCACATACATTATGTACTATACTGCGCAGGGTCGAAACTTGCTGGTCCAACGGCGACTCTGAGAAGTTTTCCGGAAGTTCGGCTGCTCTACTCACCATTTCCTCCTTGAACAATCGCCAACGTGCATTGGAGAAGTTCCAGGACGGCACAGGAGCTATGCTCTCAACTGCGCGCGCGGTAGTTGGTTCGGCCACAACAGTAATGATGTTGTGGTCACTCAATTCCCACTCGTCCACTCTCCACTCATATGTGGCCCACATAGATGCTGCCTCATTGACGATTGTCACGTCGATATCGCTTGTAGCTCTGTAATTATCGAACGTGTACACCTCTGTTGACTGGTTTAGGGCGGCGACTCTTGCCTCCAGCATCCACTCTGACAGCAGCTCACCCCGTCTGTAGTTAGCTTGCCCCTCGGCATGACGAGAGAGTTTGCTAAGCCACATGGGGGACACTGCATTCGCGTCGAGGCCCAGGATTGCGGGGGTTCTGCTGGCCTGCAGCAGGACCGCATCCATGTACCGGATGTACGGTTCCAGAGGTGCATCATACTGGCAGTATGCGGCGCAAAGGAAGATTGAGCCAAAACTCCCTTTCACGACCAGACATACGCCATAATCTGTGGTGAGGGTCTCCACTGGCATACAGATGGCTTCCTGGTGATCCACTAGGATGGCTGCCTTCCCTCGCCGATCGATGAAAATTCTCATTCCTTCAGGCAGCACATCCATTCCGTCCCCGCCGAGATACGGCTCCTGCACCAGCGCGAACATAGACTCCGATCTCCTGAGTCGGACTCCGAGCTCGATGGTCGCAGCTCGGCCTCGGCCACAGTTCGCTTGGATGAAGCTAAACATTAGTGTCTAGCTTGCACCCTCGCCAGCAACGCCCCGTATATCGGGCAAACGCTCGAGAGCATGTAATGCCCCGAGGGTTGCCCTCTGTGGCGGCAGTTCCGGCAGTCCACCGGGTTTTGGCACTTTGCCGCAGTGTGGCCTTGTTGCCCGCACTGGCGACAGACACTATCCTTCTGCCGGCATTCGCTGACCTTGTGGTCGAAACCCACACATCTGTGGCAGGCGTATGTGCGGACCTGTGACCGGCATCGGAATGAGAACCACTTGATGTAGACACGACCTACATCAAGCTTCGCCATCGCCCGGTCGTCAACCTCCAGCGTCACATTTACTGTGGCGCCGTCAGCTACCGACCACGCCTTGGTCACCAGGTGCACTGACTTCTTAAACTGGGCCAGATTCATTTCGCTGTCGAAGTTGTTTTCGTGGAGCTCCTTCATAAACTCCTCAGGGCCGATAGCTGTGTCGACGTCATATACGACGACCTTCGGCTTCTCGGCCGCATTCCGTGCCACATTTAGGCCAACCTCGGCGAATCTTTTTGAAGCGACCACCTTCTGCAGCTCTCCCACCGAAGGAGTGCGAATGATCGCACCACCACCTCGACGGAGCTCACGGACCTCGTGTACTCTGACTCCGAGAGAGGGTGCAACCATCGTTCGCACCTTTTCCGCTATGTCTTTCCCCGATAGCGCAGGGTCGTCGCACTTCACCACCGCTGACCACGTCTCGCGGACCTTGGTAGTCCGCGGGGCAGCGATGGGTGCAACCTGCTGCATCTGGGGAGCATTGGCGGCCGTATTTTTCAACAGATTCAACGACGGCGGCGGCGGTGGCGGCATAGCAAGCCGCGTCTCCAGCTCTCCGCACCGGAGCATTAGCGCCAACACCAGCTCATCGTAGCGGCTGATAGCATATGAGAGCTCTTCCGTGTCCACTTCTCCTAGTCTGCGGAAGCTGCTTCTCACCATGCGCTGTGTGGCCGACAGCTCTGCCATCATGGCTGCTTGCCCAGCACGGGCGGCAGCGGTGGCGGCAGTGGCAGTGGTGGCAACAATTTTAGCAGCAGTGAAAACGGCGGAGGCAGCAGTGTGGTCGGCAGCAGGGGCAGCAGTAGGATCAGCAGCGGTGGCAGCAGCGTGGGGGGGGGCAGCATCAATGGCAGCGTTCTCCGTAGCCGCCCGGGCGTCCTCCAGCGACGAAAACGGCTCCTCCAGTACCCCAACGGGTTCTGGCACTCCATTCGATGCCAGGGCAACCAATTTCGCCTGCGTTGGCGCCGAGCTCTTAGATGCCAGATGGCTTCTGCGCCTGCCTCGTCTGGACTTCATCGAGGCACTACTTCCGCTCAAGGCACTCGCGCTGCTGTCGCTCTCCATCGGCATAAATACGATGGTGGCTCCACCTACCGTCGACGCCAGCAACCGTATGCTCGTTTACTCGCTGACAAAAGGTAGTTGCTCTGGAACTCGAGCTCCACCTATCGGTAGAGTCTGGTAGCACTAAAACTCTCCCTAGACACAAACCTTAGCAGTGACTCCCACCAATAAGCTTTGTGACAGCTGATCAAAAAGCTTACTCGAAAAAAACTTACTCGTAAGTTCGCCTTCAGCACGTGCTAAGTGGAAAATTCCCAACAATTAATTGTTAATTACTTCCAAACCGCTTGTTTATAACACACGAAAATTAGCACACGACTTTCGCGGAGCACTAATTCACCGATTTTATTACTTTCCAAACACGGAAAACCAAGTTCTTCGCAATCTGTACACGAGCGCAACGAAAACACGTCCGTCGTTAATCCATTCATGCGCGTCACTAATTAGATGACGAGGCATTTGGCTACCTTAAGAGAGTCATAGTTACTCCCGCCGTTGACCCGCGCTTACTTGAATTTCTTCACTTTGACATTCAGAGCACTGGGCAGAAATCACATTGTGTCAACACCCGCTAGGGCCATCACAATGCTTTGTTTTAATTAGACAGTCGGATTCCCCAAGTCCGTGCCAGTTCTGAATTGATTGTTAATTGATAATCGTTATAATTGATAAGAACTAATTGGTTTAACCCAAATAGTATTCTTAAAAATTTTAGCAAGAAAGTTCCACAATTGGCTACGTAACTAAACTATCCGGGGAACAAGTAACTAACATAAATGCTAGAAACTCTATTTACCCAGAACGAGCACATAAACCATGTTATTGTTTCCCAATCAAGCCCGACTATCTCAATCTTCAGAGCCAATCCTTATCCCGAAGTTACGGATCTAATTTGCCGACTTCCCTTACCTACATTATTCTATCGACTAGAGACTCTTCACCTTGGAGACCAGCTGCGGATATTGGTACGGCCTGTTGAGAAGTTTGCGTGTCCCCACCATAAATTTTCAAGGTCCGAGGAGAAAATATCGACACAACAGTATATGTCATGCTCTTCTAGCCCATCTACCATATCTCTCTGCGAAAGACTTCCATGGTAGTACGGCTATAAAACAGAAAAGAAAACTCTTCCGATATCTCTCGACGGCTTCTTTATGGTCGTTCCTGTTGCCAGGATGAGCACGAGGCCCATATTTAATAACAAACGGATACTCAACAGGTTACGGAATTGGAACCGTATTCCCTTTCGTTCAAAATTATTCAAGTGTATTATATTCGCTTTGTTTATATAGTTAGGCATTTTTGTTTTACTTGAAAATTTTCGGCTTTCGCCTTGAACTTAGGACCGACTAACTCGTGATCAACCACTGTTCACACGAAACCCTTCTCCACTTCAGTCCTCCAAGGTCTCATTCGATTATTTGCTACTACCACCAAGATCTGTACCAATGGCAGCTCCATGCAGGCTTACGCCAAACACTTCTACGCATACCATTGTACCTTCCTACTCACTAAAGTTTCAAAATTTATATCACAAGTAATATAAATCATCTACTTTAGCGGTAATGTATAGGTATACAACTTAAGCGCCATCCATTTTAAGGGCTAGTTGCTTCGGCAGGTGAGTTGTTACACACTCCTTAGCGGATTTCGACTTCCATGATCACCGTCCTGCTGTTTTAAGCAACCAACGCCTTTCATGGTATCTGCATGAGTTGTTAATTTGGGCACCGTAACATTACGTTTGGTTCATCCCACAGCGCCAGTTCTGCTTACCAAAAGTGCCCACTGGGCACATTATATCATAACCTTGAACTTCATATCAAGAAAGTTAAGGTTCTTACCCATTTAAAGTTTGAGAATAGGTTAAGATCGTTTCGACCCTAAGCCTCTAATCATTCGCTTTACCAGATAAGATTATTTTATATAATATTAAAATGCACCAGCTATCCTGAGGGAAACTTCGGAAGAACCAGCTACTAGATGGTTCGATTGTCTTTCGCCCCTATACTCAATTCTGACAATCGATTGCACGTCAGAACTGTTTCGGTCTTCCATCAGGGTTTCCCCTGACTTCAACCTGATCAAGTATAGTTCACCATCTTTCGGGTCACAGCATATATGCTCAAGGTACGTTCCAGTTAGAGGCATAAATAATATAAAATAACATTATACATAACTATATAGAACGCCCCGGATTGTGTAATTAGTCTATAAATACTAAAAAACTAATCCCATTATTAGTCAATTAATTACGCTATTAGGTTTACACCCAATAACTTGCACATATGTTAGACTCCTTGTCCGTGTTCAAGACGGTCCGAAGGTATCCTGAATCTTTCGCATTGTTAATCATACAAGAGCATATAATAAACACAAAAATCAATGATAATATGCCATTATATAATTCCGAAAAATTAACGCTCTGTAATAATATAAATCTATCAGCACTTTATCAAATTAATAACATTTATTCTGTGTTAAAATGCAAGCAATTTAATTGCAATTAACTATAAGTTATATTTTATGATAAATTTGGGATATGCTAATAGATTACAATGTCCTTATATGGAAAAAATGCACATTATTCTTAATAATATTATTTAATATTACAATTTTAATGATGAATTTTCCATAACGGATATTCAGGTTCATCGGGCTTAACCTCTAAGCAGTTCACGTACTGTTTAACTCTCTATTCAGATTTCTTTTCACTTCCTCCCGGTACTTGTTTACTATCGGTCTCATGGTTATATTTAGTTTTAGATGGAGTTTACCACCCACTTAGTGCTGCATATCAGCAACACGACTCTTTGGAAACATCATCTAGCAATCATTAACGTTATACGGGCCTGGCACCTCTATGGTAAATGGCCTCATTTAAGAAGGACTTAAATCATTAATTTCTCATACTAGAATATTGACGCTCCATACACTGCATCTCACTTTGCCATATAGACAAAGTGACTTAGTGCTGAACTGTTTTCTTTGCTCGCCGCTACTAAGAAAATCCTTGTTAGTTCTTTTTTCCCCTAATTAATTGCTTAAATTCAGGGGGTAGTCCATATGAGTTGAGGTTGTATATTAACTATATTTTGCCATAAATTCTTTATATATAAATGATAAACAATCAATTAAATTCGTTATAAATAGTTCCAATAGTTCTTGTAAGCAAAGTCATTTTTATCCATTTAACGAACCAACGAAGAATAATAACAAAACCAAGATTTTTCTTTTTCCGAATCATTAATAAGAGACAATTCTAGATGAAAATATTTCAATTTTTATGCTAGACATTTCTCAGTATTATTTGATTGAAAAAGAAAATATTTCTCTTCGTTTTTCACATTCAAATTGAGATAATGTTTTTTCATTTCTTTTTTAATATTATGAATAAAATCATTATTTAATCAATAATATACCATAATGCTTATAAAAATTTATAACAACTTAATTAGCATAGTCTTACAACCCTCAACCATATGTAGTCCAAGCAGGCACTATAAAATTAATTAAAGTACATAACAGCATGGACTGCGATATGCGTTCAAAATGTCGATGTTCATGTGTCCTGCGTTCACACGATGACGCACAGTTTGCTGCGTTCTTCATCGACCCATGCGCAGCGAGTGATCCACCGCTTAGAGTTTATAATTCAATTTTATAATGTCAATATTGTTTTTTTGAAAGAAATTAAAAATACACCATTTTACTGGCATATATCAATTCTTCAATAAATTTATTTTATACCTAAATAAATGTTGCGAAATGTCTTAGTTTCATATAAGCATTATGTATCATATAATCTGGTTATGGTTTGCTATTTGGGTGACACATACTGCAAAATTTATATAAACATTAACCTGATGGATGACAGGTACAAACATTGTATATTTAGGTTGTTGCATTAGCCAACGTATGCTCATAACATAGATGAACAATACATATTCGCAACGCGTTATATTTGTCCATATACACACACACTTATTTTGATTACCACACATTCAAAATTATTTTTTATTAATTCGACTTCTCTTTCGAATTTAGTTTGTTTTTCGATTTCCATTTTCGAGAATTTGTTTTTATAGAAACGCCGTTGTTGTAGTAAGTACTGCCACAAATACGCAAGCAACATTAATAATGTTAAAGTCTTTTTTGAGGTGCCAAGCCCCAATATAAATAAAGCCATCTTCATT
>NW_022611339.1:0-7500 GCF_004382195.2 Drosophila sechellia
TGACCCGAAAGATGGTGAACTATACTTGATCAGGTTGAAAGTCAGGGGAAACCTGATGAAGACCGAAACAGTTCTGACGTGCAAATCGATTGTCAGAATTGAGTATAGGGGCGAAAGACCAATCGAACCAATCTAGTAGCTGGTTCCTTCCGAAGTTTCCCTCAGGATAGCTGGTGCATTTTAATATTTATAAAATAATCTTTCTGGTAAAGCGAATGATTAGAGGCCTTAGGGTCGAAACGATCTTACCTATTCTCAAACTTTAAATGGGTAAGAACTTAACTTTCTTGATATGAAGTTCAAGGTTATGATATAATGTGCCCAGTGGGCCACTTTTGGTAAGCAGAACTGGCGCTGTGGGATGAACCAAACGTAATGTTACGGTGCCCAATTAACACTCATGCAGAATACCATGAAAGGCGTTGGTTGCTTAAAACAGCAGGACGGTGATCATGGAAGTCGAAATCCGCTAAGGAGTGTGTAACAACTCACCTGCCGAAGCAACTAGCCCTTAAAATGGATGGCGCTTAAGTTGTATACCTATACATTACGCTAAAGTAGATGATTTATATTACTTGTGATATAAATTTTGAAACTTTAGTGAGTAGGAAGGTACAATGGTATGCGTAGAAGTGTTTGGCGTAAGCCTGCATGGAGCTGCCATTGTACAAGATCTTGGTGGTAGTAGCAAATAATCGAATGAGACCTTGGAGGACTGAAGTGGAGAAGGGTTTCGTGTGAACAGTGGTTGATCACGAGTTAGTCGGTCCTAAGTTCAAGGCGAAAGCCGAAAATTTTCAAGTAAAACAAAAATGCCTAACTATATAAACAAAGCGAATATAATACACTTGAATAATTTTGAACGAAAGGGAATACGGTTCCAATTCCGTAACCTGTTGAGTATCCGTTTGTTATTAAATATGGGCCTCGTGCTCATCCTGGCAACAGGAACGACCATAAAGAAGCCGTCGAGAGATATCGGAAGAGTTTTCTTTTCTGTTTTATAGCCGTACTACCATGGAAGTCTTTCGCAGAGAGATATGGTAGATGGGCTAGAAGAGCATGACATATACTGTTGTGTCGATATTTTCTCCTCGGACTTGAAAATTTATGGTGGGGACACGCAAACTTCTCAACAGGCCGTACCAATATCCGCAGCTGGTCTCCAAGGTGAAGAGTCCTAGTCGATAGAATAATGTAGGTAAGGGAAGTCGGCAAATTAGATCCGTAACTTCGGGATAAGGATTGGCTCTGAAGATTGAGATAGTCGGGCTTGATTGGGAAACAATAACATGGTTTATGTGCTCGTTCTGGGTAAATAGAGTTTCTAGCATTTATGTTAGTTACTTGTTCCCCGGATAGTTTAGTTACGTAGCCAATTGTGGAACTTTCTTGCTAAAATTTTTAAGAATACTATTTGGGTTAAACCAATTAGTTCTTATCAATTATAACGATTATCAATTAACAATCAATTCAGAACTGGCACGGACTTGGGGAATCCGACTGTCTAATTAAAACAAAGCATTGTGATGGCCTAGCGGGTGTTGACACAATGTGATTTCTGCCCAGTGCTCTGAATGTCAAAGTGAAGAAATTCAAGTAAGCGCGGGTCAACGGCGGGAGTAACTATGACTCTCTTAAGGTAGCCAAATGCCTCGTCATCTAATTAGTGACGCGCATGAATGGATTAACGACGGACGTGTTTTCGTTGCGCTCGTGTACAGATTGCGAAGAACTTGGTTTTCCGTGTTTGGAAAGTAATAAAATCGGTGAATTAGTGCTCCGCGAAAGTCGTGTGCTAATTTTGTGTGTTATAAACAAGGGGTTTGGAAGTAATTAACAATTAATTGTTGGGAATTTTCCACTTAGCACGTGCTGAAGGCGAACTTACGAGTAAGTTTTTCGAGTAAGCTTTTTGATCAGCTGTCACAAAGCTTATTGGTGGGAGTCACTGCTAAGGTTTGTGTCTAGGGAGAGTTTTAGTGCTACCAGACTCTACCGATAGGTGGAGCTGAGTTCCAGAGCAACTACCTTTTGTCAGCGAGTAAACGAGCATACGGTTGCTGGCGTCGACGGTAGGTGGAGCCACCATCGTATTTATGCCGATGGAGAGCGACAGCAGCGCGAGTGCCTTGAGCGGAAGTAGTGCCTCGATGAAGTCCAGACGAGGCAGGCGCAGAAGCCATCTGGCATCTAAGAGCTCGGCGCCAACGCAGGCGAAATTGGTTGCCCTGGCATCGAATGGAGTGCCAGAACCCGTTGGGGTACTGGAGGAGCCGTTTTCGTCGCTGGAGGACGCCCGGCGGCTACGGAGAACGCTGCCATTGATGCTGCCCCCCCACGCTGCTGCCACCGCTGCTGATCCTACTGCTGCCCCTGCTGCCGACCACACTGCTGCCTCCGCCGTTTTCACTGCTGCTAAAATTGTTGCCACCACTGCCACTGCCGCCACCGCTGCCGCCCGTGCTGGGCAAGCAGCCATGATGGCAGAGCTGTCGGCCACACAGCGCATGGTGAGAAGCAGCTTCCGCAGACTAGGAGAAGTGGACACGGAAGAGCTCTCATATGCTATCAGCCGCTACGATGAGCTGGTGTTGGCGCTAATGCTCCGGTGCGGAGAGCTGGAGACGCGGCTTGCTATGCCGCCACCGCCGCCGCCGTCGTTGAATCTGTTGAAAAATACGGCCGCCAATGCTCCCCAGATGCAGCAGGTTGCACCCATCGCTGCCCCGCGACTACCAAGGTCCGCGAGACGTGGTCAGCGGTGGTGAAGTGCGACGACCCTGCGCTATCGGGGAAAGACATAGCGGAAAAGGTGCGAACGATGGTTGCACCCTCTCTCGGAGTCAGAGTACACGAGGTCCGTGAGCTCCGTCGAGGTGGTGGTGCGATCATTCGCACTCCTTCGGTGGGAGAGCTGCAGAAGGTGGTCGCTTCAAAAAGATTCGCCGAGGTTGGCCTAAATGTGGCACGGAATGCGGCCGAGAAGCCGAAGGTCGTCGTATATGACGTCGACACAGCTATCGGCCCTGAGGAGTTTATGAAGGAGCTCCACGAAAACAACTTCGACAGCGAAATGAATCTGGCCCAGTTTAAGAAGTCAGTGCACCTGGTGACCAAGGCGTGGTCGGTAGCTGACGGCGCCACAGTAAATGTGACGCTGGAGGTTGACGACCGGGCGATGGCGAAGCTTGATGTAGGTCGTGTCTACATCAAGTGGTTCTCATTCCGATGCCGGTCACAGGTCCGCACATACGCCCTGCCACAGATGTGTGGGTTTCGACCACAAGGTCAGCGAATGCCGGCAGAAGGATATGTCTGTCGCCAGTGCGGGCAACCAAGGCCACACTGCGGCAAAGTGCCAAAACCGGTGGACTGCCGGAACTGCCGCCACAGAGGGCAACCCTCGGGGCATTACATGCTCTCGAGCGTTTGCCCGATATACAGGGGCGTTGCTGGCGGGGTGCAAGCTAGACACTAATGTTTAGCTTCATCCAAGCGAACTGTGGCCCGAGGCCGAGCTGCGACCATCGAGCTCGAGTCCGACCTCAGGAGATCGGAGTCTATGTTCGCGCTGGTGCAGAGCCGTATCTCGGCGGGGACGGAATGGATGTTGCTGCCTGAAGGAATGAGAATTTTCATCGATCGGCGAGGGAAGGCAGCCATCCTAGTGGATCACCAGGGAAGCCATCTGTATCCAGTGGAGACCCTCACCACAGATTATGGGCGTATGTCTGGTCGTGAAAGGGAGTTTTGGCTCAATCTTCCCTTTGCGCCGCATACTGCCAGTATGATGCACCTCTGGAACCGTACATCCGGTACATGGATGCGGGTCCTGCTGCAGGCCAGCCAGAACCCCGCAATCCTGGGCCTCCGACGCGAATGCAGTGTCCCCCATGTGGCTTAGGCAACTCTCTCGTCATGCCGAGGGGCAAGCTAACTACAGACGGGGTGAGCTGCTGTCAGAGTGGATGCTGGAGGCAAGAGTCGCCGCCCTAAACCCGTCAACAGAGGTGTACACGTTCGATAATTACAGAGCTACAAGCGATATCGACGTGACAATCGTCAATGAGGCAGCATCTATGTGGGCACATATGAGTGGAGAGTGGACGAGTGGGAATTGAGTGACCACAACATCATTACTGTTGTGGCGAACCACTACCGCGCGCGCAGTTGAGAGCATAGCTCCTGTGCCGTCCTGGAACTTCTCCAATGCACGCGTTGGCGATTGTTCAGGAGGAAATGGTGAGTAGAGCAGCCGAACTTCCGGAAAACTTCTCAGAGTCGCCGTTGGACCAGCAAGTTTCGACCCTGCGCAGTATAGTACATAATGTATGTGATATGCGCTGGGAAGAAAGTCATCCGATTGCCCAGCAGGAAGCACGTTGGTGGATGCCGACCTCTGTGATGCAAGGCGCGAAGTCCGGAGACTTCGTCGCCTACTTCAAAATGGAAGGCGTCATGATGATGATGCCGCAATAGAGCGTGTATTGGTCGACCTGAGGCGGGCCTCAGCCAACTACAAGAAGCTCATTTGGAGGGCGAAAATGGATGAGTGGAAACGCTTCGTGGGAGATCATGCCGACGACCCATGGGGGCGCGTCTATAAGATTTGCCGAGGCGCAGGAGTGCACGGAGATTGGGTGCCTCCGCGTGAATGCGAGATGATCACCGATTGGGGTGACTGTGCACGAGTGCTCCTCCGCAATTTTCCCAGTTTGCGGAGTCCGAAGCACCGACTGCCATCGCGGAGGAAGTCCACCGCCCTCGAAGTATTCGAGGTTGATGCATGTGTTGCCCGGTTGAAGAGCAGGCGCTCTCCCCGCTTGGACGGCATTATGCACTATCTGCAAGGCAGTCTGGCGCGCCATACCGAGCACCTTGCATCGTTGTTTTCCCGATGCATCCGATTAGGATACTTTCCCGCTGAGTGGAAGTGCCCACGAGTTGTCTCGCTGCTCAAAGGGCCAGATAAGGACAAATGTGAGCCCTCCTCATATAGAGGAATATGCTTGCTACCAGTCTTTGGTAAGGTGCTCGAGGCATCATGGTGAATCGTGTGAGAGAAGTTCTTCCGGAAGGCTGCAGATGGCATTTGGATTTCGCCAAGGACGATGTGTGGAGGATGCTTGGAGGCACGTGAAGACAGTGTTTGTGCCAGCCGGCGCAATACGTGCTCGGCACATTCGTGGACTTCAAAGGAGCATTCGACAACGTCGAATGGAGTGCTGCATCGCCGACTAGCCGACTTGGGATGCCGGGAGATGGGCTTGTGGCAGAGCTTTTTCTCCGGCCGAAGAGCAGTGATCCGAAGCAGTTCCGGTACGTGGATGTACCGGTAACTAGAGGCTGCCCGCAGGGGGTCAATCAGTGGCCCATTTATCTGGACATACTGATGGATGTACTGCTTCAGCGTCTCCAGCCGTATTGCCAGCTGAGTGGCATACGCGGATGACTTGCTGCTTCTCGTCGAGGGAAATTCCCGAGCTGAGCTAGAGGAAAAAGGTGCAGAGCTGATGTCCATGTAGAAGCGTGGGGAGCGGAAGTTGGCGTTACCGTCTCGACCAGCAAGACGGTAATAATGCTGCTGAAAGGTGCCTTGAGACGTGCGCCTCGGTGAGGTTTGCTGGAGCGAACCTTCCGTATGTGCGTAGCTGTCGGTACCTTGGCATCACGGTCAGTGAAGGAATGAAATTCCTCACGCACATAGCTTCGCTTCGCCAGCGGATGACCGGAGTCGTTGGAGCATTGGCGGCGTGTGCTTCGAGCCGACTGGGGCTTCAGTCCTCGAGCCAGGCGGACCATATATGACGGACTCATGGCACCTTGTGTGCTGTTTGGTGCCCCGGTATGGTATGACACCGCCGAACAGGTAGCCGCCCGGAGACGACTAGCCTCCTGCCAGAGGCTAATCCTGCTTGGATGCCTTTCGGTATGCCGAACAGTGTCACAGTGGCACTGCAGGTACTTGGCGGAGCTCCCCCGCTTGACTTGGCTGCTAAGTTTTTAGCGGTCAAGTACAAGCTGAAGCGTGATACCCGCTGGAGGAGAACGACTGGCTATACGGCGAGGACACTAGTGTCTAAGCTGGAAGCAGAGGAAGACTCGCCTAGAGGAGTGCTTGCTGCAGAATTGGCAAAACAGATGGGATGACGACAGCGAACCAGGACGGGTGACGCACAAGTTCATCCATACGTCACTCTCGCCTATCGAGATCCAAGCTTTGGATTTCGATGAGGAGTCTTTCCTGCTGACAGGTCACGGGTCGTTTAACGCATTTTTGCAAGGGAGAGCCCTCAGCGATACCACTGCTTGCGCTGTGGTGATCCATATGAGGACTGGATGCACATATTGTGCGCTTGTCCTCTATATGCAGATTTGCGAAACCTCGATGGACTTGGAGTGCAGCGCCTTGGCGAAAACTGGACCTTCAATAGAATCTGGAAGATCAGCAGAGGATTCAACGGCTGGCAGCGTTTGCGGACGAGGTGTTCCGTAGGAGGAGGGGTATTTAGCCCAAACTTCGCCGTTGTGGTTAGCGGCGGAATACTTCCACAGCCGCTATTGCTTGTCGTAAGAGGCGACTAATATAAGCGACTGGTTCCTCTAACCCATGCTTGTCGGAGCAAAAGGAGGAGGCCACCGAGCCTCTCTTTCGGTACACGGTTGTGCTGCTCCAAGACAGCACATTGAGGTAGGCCCCTGGTGGGAGTATCGTGGTGGCTGTGGTTGATACCCATATCGCGGGTAGAGCCTTCGTGTTCGACGTTTGAGTTACGGTGCTAGTTGCGCAAAACTCGGGTGCTGTGACCCAGAGATCAGTAGAGATTTTAGGTAGATCTCGCTCCTCAGCAGGGGAGTGCTTGCCCGGCAGCAGTACTCGAATTGCTACCGGGGTGGTCGCTATGTACATAGCTATAGCTTCCAGTCCGGACGTTTGTCTGGCGTATCCAGACTCATGCACCATGTTGATACATGCACCACTTGTGGGTGTTCAGGGTGTCGTGGTTGTAATCCCTTCAGTGTGGAACACGCCACGTAAACAAGTTCGGAGAGGTCCGAAAGTCACTGTCCTATCTACTATCTAGCGAAACCACAGCCAAGGGAACGGGCTTGGAATAATTAGCGGGGAAAGAAGACCCTTTTGAGCTTGACTCTAATCTGGCAGTGTAAGGAGACATAAGAGGTGTAGAAAAGTGGGAGATATTAGACCTCGGTTTGGTATCGTCAATGAAATACCACTACTCTTATGTTTCCTTACTACTTGATTAAATGGAACGTGTATCATTTCCTAGCCATTATACGGATATATTTATTATATTTATGTATTGGGTTTTGATGCAAGCTTTTGATCAAAGTATCACGAGTTTGTTATATATCGCAAACAAATTCTTTAATAAAACGATGCATTTATGTATTTTTGATTTGAATTTGGTATAACTCCATTACTCAGGTATGATCCAATTCAAGGACATTGCAGGTAGGGAGTTGACTGGGGCG
>NW_022611339.1:10000-84989 GCF_004382195.2 Drosophila sechellia
CTCGTGTAGGGATGCGCATTACAGGCAATTCTCAAGCACCTATTCTGGAACCGCTGTATACGCAGGCGATTCGTGTGGCTTGCCGTGCCCCATAGCTGTATCCCGTAGGTCCAGATGGGCTTGAGAATTGCCTTGTACACCAGGATTTGTGGTTCTGCCTTAGCTTGGACCCTCTCCAATAAGCCAATGCATCTGCCTCAGACGCGCATCGGCCTGTATGCGTTTGCTGACGATGTGGGGACGCCAAGTGAGCCTGCGGTCCAGGGTAAGTCCTAGGTACTTGGGTGCGGGTGCGTTGGGAATGATGACTCCGTTTAGCGTGACCGGTGGGCAGTCTCCTCTCCTTAGTGCAAATGTTGTTTGGGTAGATTTTTCCGCGTTCACTACGATGTTCCACCTGCTGAGCCAGGGATGTAGCGCGTCCATTTGCCTTTGGATTGTTTTCGGAGGCTTCTCGTGGGTCGGATGAGGAGGCGAGGAAAGCCGTGTCATCTGCATAAGTCGCTATAGTTAGGTTCCTGGAGGGGATTATGGGAAGGTCTGCGGTGTAAAGGGTGTACAGTATTGGTCCGAGCACACTGCCTTGCGGAACTCCAGCTCTGATCAGTCTGGGTAGGCTTATTGCACTTCCGCATCTGACTTGGAATGCTCTTCCCTCAGTGTAGGATTTGAGGAGGGTAAAATGGGGGCTTGGGAGTAGGATTTGAGTTATGGAGGAGTCCAGGATGCCAAACTCTGTCGAATGCCTGCTTCACGTCGAGCATTACAGCGCAGCAGTATTTTTTTGCTCGAATGCCTCGAGGATCCGTTCGACTAGCCGGGTGGCATTGCTCTGGTGTTCCGTGGGAGCGCCTGAAGCCAAACTGGTGATCGGGGATCAAACCAGCCTCATCCAGTACTGGCAATACTCTGCGCAAAAATACTCTTTCGAGTATTTTGGAGAGGATTGCCAGCAAACTAATCGGACGATAGGAGGCGAGATTGGCTTCAGGCTTACCAGGCTTGAGGAGGACAATAACCTCTGCTCTTTTCCACTCTTCCGGGAAGTACCCTAGCCGGAAGCAGCTGTTGTAAATGCTGGCCAGCATTTGTGTGCAGCGGGATGGGAGCATTTTTAGGGCCGCCGCATCTATACGATCCAGGCCTGGAGATTTGTTGTTCTTCAGTAGAGCAATCTCCTGCGCAACTTCCTCAGGGTCGACTGGTTCCAACGGGGGACCGGGAGAGCTTGGGCTATTGAGAAACCGGGCTGTTTCAGCATGTTCTTCGGCAGTGCAGCAGTCGAACGGAGAGAAGGCGTTGTAAAGGTGTTCGGCGAAAGCTTCTGCTCTTTCAGCATCCGAAAGGCACCAGGATCCATCTGCTTTGCGCACTGCGGAAACCTTTTTGGCTGGTCGTTTAATGTGGCGGGTGACGTTCCACAGATTGTGGTCTGGGTCCCCGGGAGAGAGTTCCTCGAGGAATCTGAGGAAGGAGTCCTGGCGTAGGCTGGAGATCTTGTCCTTCAACTCCTTTGTGGCGTGATTGAGCGCTGTTTTGTCTCTTGGATTGCGCGTCAAGAACCAAACTCTCCTGAGACGCCTCTTCTCAGTCACGAGTGCCGCAATTTCCGGGGACCAGAGGTGGAGGTTCCCTGCTAGGTGTTCTCGCAGTCTTTGGGTGGCGGTGGGCTTGCGAATTCCGCAGCGTTTTGCATCTGCCTGGTGAGATTCCCGATAGCTTCATCAATGTTCCTGGGTGTGTTGAGGATGGGGTTCGGATTGACGGTGGAGAGCATCCAGGAGCGAACTTTGGCGGCGTCGGTATATTTTCCAGTGAGCCTTCTGAGCGGGGTTTTCCTGAGGACTGGCGTGTTGATTAGCACGTTTATTGCACAGTGGTCTGACAGGAGATCAGCATTTGTTGTGCAGCTGATCTTCGCATGCCCTATGCCTTTCGACACAGCAAAGTCCAGTAGGTCTGGAGTCTTGAGGGGATTCGTTGGCCAGTGAGTGGGCTCGCCAGTGGAGTGGCAGTCCAGTCGGTGGCGTTGCAGGTACCCAAACAGAGTTTTCCCTTTGGGGTTGTTGGCGCGCGATCCCCACCAAGAATGTTTGGCGTTATAATCTCCAGCTGCTATGAAGCGGGGCCCAAAATGCTCGAAGAACTCACTGAGGTGAGATGCTGTTATGCGGTATCTGGGGGAAAGTAGCCCGCTCCAATGTCTAAATCTCCTTGCGGGCTGACAATCCTGATGACAGGACATTGTGCCCAGTCTTGCTGAAACGCGGGCAGCTCTAGGTAATTGAATACCGCTCCTGATGAGGATGGCTGCTCCACCGCGTGCTCTGCAGAAGGATGGTCTGCATGGATGAGGTATATCCGCTGATATTAAAGTGGGATTGGGGGAGAGTGGTTTTCGGCTACGAGTAGGATATCGATCTGGTGGTTTCAGATGGTGCTCGACTATGGCCTTGCTGTTCTGCAGGCCGTTCGCATTCCAGACGACTAGGTGGAGCTTTAGTTGCATGACTTGCTGTTGAGAATGGTGGCCACCAGCTGTGTCATCTGGGTGAACATGCGCTCCATCATCCTTTCCATCATTCCTTCCATGCGACGAACATCGCTTCTATCTGACCGGAGTGTGGGGTTTCTGTTTGGGTTTGGACTGGGGTTGTGGGATTCTGCGGTGCTGCGTGCACTCCGTTGAGGGCGTCTCGGTAGCTTCCTGCCAGAGGTGACGTTTGGTGATGCACGGGCGGCGCCTTGTTAGCATTAGCGACGGGCCTTGTTTTCGGAGCAGCGAGTGCTTTGGCCCTTTTGTATGCAGGGCATCCCCTTGAAAGACGCAGGATGGTCCGCCTGGCAGTGGAAGCAGCACGCTTTGTCGTCCTCCCTCTTCTTCACATGCCTCGATTCGTGAGGGCCTCCACACTTTACACATCGGTATTCCAGGAAGCAGTAACGCTGTGTATGACCGAATCCTTGGCACCTGAAGCATTGAGGCACGTCGTTGAACTTCTGCGGCGGTTCAATGGTTACTACCGACCTGCAGATCCGCTTGACTTGGTAGACGTCTTTGTTGTTGTGGAAGGCTCCAGGTTGGCGAAGAATATTCCAGCGGTTCTTTAGTTCTTCTGCCAATGGGATTGTGCAGATCTCTAACAGCGTGCCCTTGTCTGCGAAGGTCTTCAATGATTTCCTCACGATCGGTGGAGTGGTGGAGTCCTTTGATGACAACCTTGTATGCACGTTCATCTTTCGGCTGGAAAGTCCGATGCCTCTTGTTTTGGGCCACAAGTTGGAGACGCAGAGCTGTATAGGACTCTTTGTCCGGCATCATGACACGTACGTTGTTGCCATTCACGGTCTTGTAGGTAAAATTGTTCTTCGGGCCTACAAGAGTCGTGATCATCTTGACGAGTGCCGAGATGTTGGTCACATCGGGGATAAAAATCGGAGGTGGCTTGATGGTCTTCGGGGTGGGCTTTGGTTTCTCGGGGTCTTGGGCTTGGAATCGTCTTTAGGTCCGGGTTCGTCATCAGAGCTCTCTTGGTCGTACTCGTCTTCTTCGGTCGAGAGTAAAGCGAAGGCGTTGTTGGCGAGCTTCTTGCGCAGAGCTGCGCTAGTGCTTGGCTTATCTTCCAGCTCCTCTCCTGTGCTTTCTTTGCCGGTTTTCGCTTTATCTCGCCCGCGCTCTGTATGCGAGGTGCTTCCTCGCTGCTGGAGCTGCTCTTGCGTGTTCTCAGAGCTTTTTGCGTGGTGTTGTTCCAAGCTTGTGGGTGCGCGGGGGGCCTGCCAGTCCTCTTCTCCAAAGTTGATAAGGAGTGAGGAGGGGGGGGGGGGGGAAGCTGGGCACCGTAAGCCGGTGAGCCAGGCAGCACGTGGCTGCTGCTTTGCAATTATACCGCTGCTTCGAGCACTGGGTTTTTTGCGCTGATAAACGCACACTCGGGTGTGCGATGGTGTTAGTGCGAACTACCGTTAGGTAGTTGGCTGGGCCAATCAAAACGCGCGACAAGATCACGCGACGCGAAGTGGCTGGGCACAAGTAACGGGCTTACAACTGTGAACAATTTGCTAACATTTGCTAACAATTTGCTGTCGATCCGCAGGCACGTCTGCACTCGTCGAGTGTTCGATCGCGACTGATCAATTTAGTGACGCATATGATATTGTCCTTTCATATAATTAATATAAAGACTTTAATGGATTGTGTCAAGTTGCCAAACACCTCGTCATCACTACTATATTATGGTTGCGCCGACCTCTCATATTGTATTCTCATTATGTGTTCATAGGATTTTGACAATTAAACGAGTAAATTAAATAATATACATATGAAAATGATTAATTATTATATGTATAAGGGAAAAATGATGAAATATTCCATATTATCTTAGTATTATAGAGGAAAGACCGTTGCCGACCTCTGATATTGTTCAACTATGTATTTATATGATTTTGGCAATTATATGAGTAAATTAAAAAATATACATATGAAATGGTTAATTATTATATGTATATGGGAAAAATGCTAAGATATTCCCATATTCTCTTAGTATTATAGAGAAAAGCCATTTAAGTGAGAGGGTATAGTAGTGTAAACGACCGGAATTACGACAGAGGGTTCAAAAACTACTATAGGTAGGCAGTGGTTGCCGACCTCTCATATTGTTCAAAACTTATGTATTCATATGATTTTGGCAATTGTATGAGTAAATTAAATAATATACATAGAAAATGATTAATTATTATATGTATAAGGGAAAAAATGCTGAATATTCCCACATTCTCTTAGTATTATAGAGAAAATCCATTATAGTGAGAGGGTATAGTAGTGTAAACGACCGGAATTACGACAGAGGGTTCAAAAACTACTATAGGTAGGCAGTGGTTGCCGACCTCTCATATTGTTCAAACTTATGTATTCATATGAATTTGGCAATTATATGAGTAAATTAAATAATATACATATGAAAATGATTAATTATTATATGTATAAGGGAAAAATGCTGAAATATTCCACATTCTCTTAGTATTATAGAGAAAATCCATTATAGTGAGAGGGTATAGTAGTGTAACGACCGGAATTACGACAGAGGGTTCAAAAACTACTATAGGTAGGCAGTGGTTGCCGACTCTCATATTGTTCAAAACTTATGTATTCATATGATTTTGGCAATTTATGATTAAATTAAATAATATACATATGAAATGGTTAATTATTATATGTATTGGGAAAAATGCAGAGATATTCCCATATTCTCTTAGTATTATAGAGAAAAGCCATTTAAGTGGAGGGTATAGTAGTGTAAACGACCGGAATTACGACAGAGGGTTCAAAAACTACTATAGGTAGGCAGTGGTTGCCGACCTTCATATTGTTCAAAACTTATGTATTCATATGATTTTGGCATTGTATGAGTAAATTAATTAATATACATACGAAAATGATTAATTATTATATGTATATGGGAAAAAATGCAGAGATATTCCCATATTCTCTTAGTATTATAGAGAAAAGCCATTTAAGTGAGAGGGTATAGTAGTGTAAACCACCGGAATTACGACAGAGGGTTCAAAAACTACTATAGGTAGGCAGTGGTGCCGACCTCTCATATTGTTCCAAAACTTATGTATTCATATGATTTTGGCAATTGTATGAGTAATTAAATATAATACATATGAAAATGATTAATTATTAATGTATAAGGGAAAAAATGCTGAAATATTCCACCATTCTCTTAGTATTATAGAGAAAATCCATTATAGTGAGAGGGTATAGTAGTTGTAAACGACCGGGAATTACGACAGAGGGTTCAAAAACTACTATAGGTAGGCAGTGGTTGCCGACCTCTCATATTGTTCAAACTTATGTATTCATATGATTTTGGCAATTATATGAGTAAATTAAATAATATACATATGAAATGGTTAATTATTATATGTATATGGGAAAAAATGCTGAGATATTCCCATATTCTTTAGTATTATAGAGAAAAGCCATTTAAGTGAGAGGGTATAGTAGTGTAACGACCGGAATTCCGCAGAGGGTTCAAAAACTACTATAGGTAGGCAGTGTTGCCGACCTCTCATATTGTTCAAAACTTATGTATTCATTGATTTTGGCAATTGTATGAGTAAATTAAATAAATACATATGAAATGATTATTATTATATGTATAAGGAAAAATGCTGAAATATTCCCATTCTCTTAGTATTATAGAGAAAATCCATTATAGTGAGAGGATAGTAGTGTAAACGACCGGAATTACGACAGAGGGTTAAAACTACTATAGGTAGGCAGTGGTTGCGACTCTCATATTGTTCAAACTTATGTATTCATATGATTTTGGCAATAATATGAGTAAATTAAATAATAAACACATGAAAATGTTAATTATTATATGTATAAGGGAAAAATGCTGAAATATTCCCATATTCTCTTAGTATTATAGAGAAAAGCCATTTAGTGAAGGGTATAGTAGTGTAAGCTTACCTGAGTACGACAGAGGGTTCAAAACTACTATAGGTAGCAGTGGTTGCCGACCTCTCATATTGTTTCAAAACGTATAATTCATATGATTTGGCAATACATGAGTAATTAATAATGAAATGATTTTTTTTTTTTTTTTTTTTTTTTTTTTTTTTTCTTTAGCGTGCGTTTATTTATTTAAAATCTGTCCTAGTGGACAATAATTAAATGGTTTTGCGGGGGAACATTAGCTTAAGGGATACTATTGTACATGTATTTGTGGCGGGTTTTATATGTGTTGTCTATTGTTGTGGAAGATCGAGAGGGTGTCTCCTCATGAGACGTCTGCTTGTTTGGCTATTGTCTAACAGGTTGGTGGCGAGGTGGTTAGGGTGGTTTTCGAGCCTTTTCAGGTATCTCTCGCTGAGCCTGGAGATTTCATCAGCGACTTGTGGGATTCCAAGTTCCCTATGTATGGCGACATTCTCGTGGTAGGGATGCGCATTACAGGCAATTCTCAAGCACCTATTCTGGAACCGCTGTATACGCAGGCGATTCGTGTGGCTTGCCGTGCCCCATAGCTGTATCCCGTAGGTCCAGATGGGCTTGAGAATTGCCTTGTACACCAGGATTTTGTGGTTCTGCCTTAGCTTGGACCCTCTCCCAATAAGCAATGCATCTGCCTCAGACGCGCATCGGCCTGTATGCGTTTGCTGACGATGTGGGGAGCCAAGTGAGCCTGCGGTCCAGGGTAAGTCCTAGGTACTTGGGTGCGGGTGCGTTGGGAATGATGACTCCGTTTAGCGTGACCGGTGGGCAGTCTCCTCTCCTTAGTGCAAATGTTGTTTGGGTAGATTTTCCGCGTTCACTCGATGTTCCACCTGCTGAGCCAGGGATGTAGCGCGTCCATTTGCCTTTGGATTGTTTCGGAGGCTTCTCGTGGGTCGGATGAGGAGGCGAGGAAGCCGTGTCATCTGCATAAGTCGCTATAGTTAGGTTCCTGGAGGGGATTATGGGAAGGTCTGCGGTGTAAAGGGTGTACAGTATTGGTCCGAGCACACTGCCTTGCGGACTCCAGCTCTGATCAGTCTGGGTAGGCTTATTGCACTTCCGCATCTGACTTGGAATGCTCTTCCCTCAGTGTAGGATTTGAGGAGGGTAAAATGGGGGCTTGGGAGGTAGGATTTGAGTTTATGGAGGAGTCCAGGATGCCAAACTCTGTCGAATGCCTGCTTCACGTCGAGCATTACAGCGCAGCAGTATTTCTTTTGCTCGAATGCCTCGAGGATCCGTTCGACTAGCCGGTGGCATTGCTCTGGTGTTCCGTGGGAGCGCCTGAGCCAAACTGGTGATCGGGGATCAAACCAGCCTCATCCAGTACTGGCAATACTCTGCGCAAAAATACTCTTTCGAGTATTTTGGAGAGGATTGCCAGCAAACTAATCGGACGATAGGAGGCGAGATTGGCTTCAGGCTTACCAGGCTTGAGGAGGACAATAACCTCTGCTCTTTTCCACTCTTCCGGGAAGTACCCTAGCCGGAAGCAGCTGTTGTAAATGCTGGCCAGCATTTGTGTGCAGCGGGATGGGAGCATTTTTAGGGCCGCCGCATCTATACGATCCAGGCCTGGAGATTTGTTGTTCTTTCAGTAGAGCATCTCCTGCGCAACTTCCTCAGGGTCGACTGGTTCCAACGGGGGACCGGGAGAGCTTGGGCTATTGAGAACCGGGCTGTTTCAGCATGTTCTTCGGCAGTGCAGCAGTCGAACGGAGAGAAGGCGTTGTAAAGGTGTTCGGCGAAAGCTTCTGCTCTTTCAGCATCCGAACGGCACCAGGATCCATCTGCTTTGCGCACTGCGGAACCTTTTTGGCTGGTCGTTTAATGTGGCGGGTGACGTTCCACAGATTGTGGTCTGGGTCCCCGGGAGGAGTTCCTCGAGGATCTGAGGAGGAGTCCTGGCGTAGGCTGGAGATCTTGTCCTTCAACTCCTTTGTGGCGTGATTGAGCGCTGTTTTGTCTCTTGGATTGCGCGTCAAGACCAAACTCTCCTGAGACGCCTCTTCTCAGTCACGAGTGCCGCAATTTCCGGGGACCAGAGGTGGAGGTCCCTGCTAGGTGTTCTCGCAGTCTTTGGTGGCGGTGGGCTTGCGAATTCCGCAGCGTTTTGCATCTGCCTGGTGAGATTCCCGATAGCTTCATCAATGTTCCTGGGTGTGTTGAGGATGGGGTTCGGATTGACGGTGGAGAGCATCCAGGACGCGAACTTGGCGGCGTCGGTATATTTTCCAGTGAGCCTTCTGAGCGGGGTTTTCCTGAGGACTGGCGTGTTGATTAGCACGTTTATTGCACAGTGGTCTGACAGGAGATCAGCATTTGTTGTGCAGCTGATCTTCGCATGCCCTATGCCTTTCGACACAGCAAAGTCCAGTAGGTCTGGAGTCTTGAGGGGATTCGTTGGCCAGTGAGTGGGCTCGCCAGTGGAGTGGCAGTCCAGTCGGTGGCGTTGCAGGTACCCAAACAGAGTTTTCCCTTTGGGTTGTTGGCGCGCGATCCCCACCAAGAATGTTTGGCGTTATAATCTCCAGCTGCTATGAAGCGGGGCCCAAATGCTCGAAGAACTCACTGAGGTGAGATGCTGTTATGCGGTATCTGGGGGAAAGTAGACCGCTCCAATGTCTAAATCTCCTTGCGGGCTGACAATCCTGATGACAGGACATTGTGCCCAGTCTTGCTGAAACGCGGGCAGCTCTAGGTATTGAATACCGCTCCTGATGAGGATGGCTGCTCCACCGCGTGCTCTGCCAGAAGGATGGTCTGCATGGATGAGGTCATATCCGCTGATATTAAAGTGGGATCTGGGGGAGAAGTGGGTTTCGGCTACGAGTAGGATATCGATCTGGTGGGTCTTCAGATGGTGCTCGACTATGGCCTTGCTGTTCTGCAGGCCGTTCGCATTCCAGACGACTAGGTGGAGCTTTAGTTGCATGACTTGCTGTTGAGAATGGTGGCCACCAGCTGTGTCATCTGGGTGAACATGCGCTCCATCATCCTTTCCATCATTCCTTCCATGCGAGCGAACATCGCTTCTATCTGACCGGAGTGTGGGGTTTCTGTTTGGGTTTGGACTGGGGTTGTGGGATTCTGCGGTGCTGCGTGACTCCGTTGAGGGCGTCTCGGTAGCTCCTGCCAGAGGTGACGTTTGGTGATGCCACGGGCGGCGCCTTGTTAGCATTAGCGACGGGCCTTGTTTTCGGAGCAGCGAGTGCTTTGGCCCTTTTGTATGCAGGGCATCCCTTGAAAGACGCAGGATGGTCCGCCTGGCAGTGGAAGCAGCACGCTTTGTCGTCCTCCCTCTTCTCACATGCCCTCGATTCGTGAGGGCCTCCACACTTTACACATCGGTATTCCAGGAAGCAGTAACGCTGTGTATGACCGAATCCTTGGCACCTGAAGCATTGAGGCACGTCGTTGAACTTCTGCGGCGGTTCAATGGTTACTACCGACCTGCAGATCCGCTTGACTTGGTAGACGTCTTTGTTGTTGCTGGAAGGCTCCAGGTTGGCGAAGAATATTCCCAGCGGTTCTTTAGTTCTTCTGCCAATGGGATTGTGCAGATCTCTAACAGCGTGCCCTTGTCTGCGAAGGTCTTCAATGATTTCCTCACGATCGGTGGAGTGGTGGAGTCCTTTGATGACAACCTTGTATGCACGTTCATCTTTCGGCTGGAAAGTCCGATGCCTCTTGTTTTGGGCCACAAGTTGGAGACGCAGAGCTGTATAGGACTCTTTGTCCGGCATCATGACACGTACGTTGTTGCCATTCACGGTCTTGTAGGTAAAATTGTTCTTCGGGCCTACAAGAGTCGTGATCATCTTGACGAGTGCCGAGATGTTGGTCACATCGGGGATAAAAATCGGAGGTGGCTTGATGGTCTTCGGGGTGGGCTTTGGTTTCTCGGGGGTCTTGGGCTTGGAATCGTCTTTAGGTCCGGGTTCGTCATCAGAGCTCTCTTGGTCGTACTCGTCTTCTTCGGTCGAGAGTAAAGCGAAGGCGTTGTTGGCGAGCTTCTTGCGCAGAGCTGCGCTAGTGCTTGGCTTATCTTCCAGCTCCTCTCCCTGTGCTTTCTTTGCCGGTTTTCGCTTTATCTCGCCCGGCTCTGTATGCGAGGTGCTTCCCTCGCTGCTGGAGCTGCTCTTGCGTGTTCTCAGAGCCTTTTTGCGTGGTGTTGTTCCAAGCTTGTGGGTGCGCGGGGGGCCTGCCAGTCCATCTTCTCCAAAGTTGATAAGGAGTGAGGAGGGGGGGGGGGGGGAAGCTGGGCACCGTAAGCCGGTGAGCCAGGCAGCACGTGGCTGCTGCTTTGCAATTATACCGCTGCTTCGAGCACTGGGTTTTTTGCGCTGATAACACGCACACTCGGGTGTGCGATGGTGTTAGTGCGAACTACCGTTAGGTACGTTGGCTGGGCCAATCAAAACGCGCGACAAGATCACGCGACGCGAAGTGGCTGGGCACAAGTAACGGGACTTACAACTGTGAACAATTTGCTAACAATTTGCTAACAATTTGCTGTCGATCCGCAGGCACGTCTGCACTCGTCGAGTGTTCGATCGCGACTGAAAACATATGAAAATGATAATATATTATATGTATAAGGGAAAAATGCTGAAATATTCCCATACTCTATTAAAATTATAGAGAAACCCCATTTTGGTGAAAGGGTATAGTAGTGTAAGTTACCTGAAGTACGACAGAGGGTTCAAAAACTATTATAGGTAGACAGTGGTTGCCAACCTCTCATATTGTTCAAAACGTATTAATTCATATGATTTTGGCAATATTATGAGTAAACATGTAAACACATGAAAATGAATAATTATTATATGTATAAGGGAAAATTGCTGAAATATTCCCATATTCTCTTAGTATTATAGAGAAAAGCCGTTTTAGTGAAAGGGTATAATAGTGTAAGTTACCTGAAGTACGACAGAGGGTTCAAAAACTACTATAGGTAGGCAGTGGTTGCCGACCTCTCATATTGTTTAAAACGTATTAATTCATATGATTTTGGCAATATATGAGTAATTATCAATGATAAGTATTTTTTTTAAAAAATGAAATATTAATAAATTAAAATAAATAAACAATGAAAATGATAATATTATATGTATAAGGGAAAAATGCTGAAATATTCCCATACTCTCTTAGTATTATAGAGAACCCCATTTTGGTGAAAGGGTATAGTAGTGTAAGTTACCTGAAGTACGACAGAGGGTTCAAAAACTATTATAGGTAGCAGTGGTTGCCGACCTCTCATATTGTTCAAAACGTATTAATTCATATGATTTTGGCAATAATGAGTAAATTAAATAATAACACATGAAAATGAATATTATTATATGTATAAGGGAAAATTGCTGAAATATTCCATATTCCTTAGTATTATAGAGAAAAGCCGTTTTAGTGAAAGGGTATAATAGTGTAAGTACCTGAAGTACGACAGAGGGTTCAAAAACTACTATAGGTAGGCCGTGGTTGCCGACCTCTCATATTGTTTAAAACGTATTAATTCATATGATTTTGGCAATAATATGAGTAAATTAAATAATAAACACATGAAAATGAGTATATTATTATATGTATAAGGGAAAATTGCTGAAATATTCCCATATTCTCTTAGTATTATAGAGAAACCCCATTTTGGTGAAAGGGTATAGTAGTGTAAGTTACCTTAAGTACGACAGAGGGTTCAAAAACTACTATAGGTAGGCAGTGGTTGCCGACCTCTCATATTGTTCAAAACGTATTAATTCATATGATTTTGGCAATAAATGAGTAAATTAAATAATGAACACATGAAAATGAGTATTTATTATATGTATAAAGGAAAATGTTGAAATATTCCCATATTCTCTTACTATTATAGAGAAACCCCATTTTGGTGAAAGGGTATAGTAGTGTAAGTTACCTTAAGTACGACAGAGGGTTCAAAAACTACTATAGGTAGGCAGTGGTTGCCGACCTCTCATATTGTTCAAAACGTATTAATTCATATGATTTTGGCAATAACATGAGTAAATTAAATAATGAACACATGAAAATGATATTATTATATGTATAAGGAAAATGTTGAAATATTCCATATTCTCTTAGTATTATAGAGAAAGCCTTTTAGTGAAAGGGTATAATAGTGTAAGTTACCTGAAGTACGACAGAGGGTTCAAAAACTACTATAGGTAGGCCGTGGTTGCCGACCTCTCATATTGTTCAAAACGTATTAATTCATATGATTTGGCAATATTATGAGTAAATTAAATAATGAACACATGAAAATGAGTATTTATTATATGTATAAGGGAAAAATGTTGAAATATTCCCATATTCTCTTACTATTATAGAGAAACCCATTTTGGTGAAAGGGTATAGTAGTGTAAGTTACCTTAAGTACGACAGAGGGTTCAAAAACTACTATAGGTAGGCAGTGGTTGCCACCTCTCATATTGTTCAAAACGTATTAATTCATATGATTTTGGCAATAATATGAGTAAATTTAATAATAAACACATGAAAATTAATAATTATTATATGTATAAGGGAAAATGTGAAATATTCCATATTCTCTTAGTATTATAGAGAAACCGTTTTGGTGAAAGGGTATATAGTGTAAGTTACCTGAAGTACGACAGAGGGTTCAAAAACTACTATAGGTAGGCAGTGGTTGCCAACCTCTCATATTGTTCAAACTATTAATTCATATGATTTTGGCAATATATGAGTAAATTAAATAATAAACACATGAAAATGAATATGTATTATATGTATAAGGGAAAATGTTGAAATATTCCCATATTCTCTTACTATTATAGAGAAACCCCATTTTGGTGAAAGGGTATAGTAGTGTAAGTTACCTTAAGTACGACAGAGGGTTCAAAAACTACTATAGGTAGGCAGTGGTTGCCAACCTCTCATATTGTTCAAAACGTATTAATTCATATGATTTTGGCAATATTATGAGTAAATTAAATAATAAACACATGAAAATGAATAATTATTATATGTATAAGGGAAAATTGCTGAAATATTCCCATATTCTCTTAGTATTATAGAGAAAAGCCGTTTTAGTGAAAGGGTATAATAGTGTAAGTTACCTGAAGTACGACAGAGGGTTCAAAAACTACTATAGGTAGGCCGTGGTTGCCGACCTCTCATATTGTTCAAAACGTATTAATTCATATGATTTTGGCAATAATATGAGTAAATTAAATAATAACACATGAAAATGATATTATTATATGTATAAGGGAAAATTGCTGAAATATTCCCATATTCTCTTAGTATTATAGAGAAACCCCATTTTGGTGAAAGGCTATAGTAGTGTAAGTTACTTAAGTACGACAGAGGGTTCAAAAACTACTATAGGTAGGCAGTGGTTGCCGACCTCTCATATTGTTCAAAACGTATTAATTCATATGATTTTGGCAATAACATGAGTAAATTAAATAATAAACACATGAAAATGAGTATTTATTATATGTATAAGGGAAAATGTTGAAATATTTCCATATTCTCTTACTATTATAGAGAAACCCCATTTTGGTGAAAGGGTATAGTAGTGTAAGTTACCTGAAATACGACAGAGGGTTCAAAAACTACTATAGGTAGGCAGTGGTTGCCGACCTCTCATATTGTTCAAAACGTATTAATTCATATGATTTTGGCAATAACATGAGTAAATTAAATAATAAACACATGAAAATGATATTATTATATGTATAAGGGAAAAATGTTGAAATATTTCCATATTCTCTTAGTATTATAGAGAAAAGCCGTTTTAGTGAAAGGGTATAATAGTGTAAGTTACCTGAAGTACGACAGAGGGTTCAAAAACTACTATAGGTAGGCAGTGGTTGCCGACCTCTCATATTGTTCAAAACGTATTAATTCATATGATTTTGGCAATAATATGAGTAAATTAAATAATAAACACATGAAAATGAATAATTATTATATGTATAAGGGAAAATTGCTGAAATATTCCCATATTCTCTTAGTATTATAGAGAAAAGCCGTTTTGTGAAAGGGTATAGTAGTGTAAGTTACCTGAAGTACGACAGAGGGTTCAAAAACTACTATAGGTAGGCAGTGGTTGCCACCTCTCATATTGTTCAAAACGTATTAATTCATATGATTTTGGCAATATTATGAGTAAATTAAATAATAAACACATGAAAATGAATATTATTATATGTATAAGGGAAAATTGTGAAATATTCCCATATTCTCTTAGTATTATAGAGAAAAGCCCTTTTGTGAAAGGGTATAATAGTGTAAGTTACCTGAAGTACGACAGAGGGTTCAAAAACTACTATAGGTAGGCCGTGGTTGCCGACCTCTCATATTGTTCAAAACGTATTAATTCATATGATTTTGGCAATAATATGAGTAAATTAAATAATAAACACATGAAAATGAATATTATTATATGTATAAGGGAAAATTGCTGAAATATTCCCATATTCTCTTAGTATTATAGAGAAAGCCGTTTTGTGAAAGGGTATAATAGTGTAAGTTACCTGAAGTACGACAGAGGGTTCAAAAACTACTATAGGTAGGCAGTGGTTGCCAACCTCTCATATTGTTCAAAACTATTAATTCATATGATTTTGGCAATATATGAGTAAATTAAATAATAACACATGAAAATGAATTTATTATATGTATAAGGAAAATGTGAAATATTCCCATATTCTCTTAGTATTATAGAGAAACCCATTTTGTGAAAGGGTATATAGTGTAAGTTACCTAAGTACGACAGAGGTTCAAAAACTACTATAGGTAGGCAGTGGTTGCCACCTCTCATATTGTTCAAAACGTATTAATTCATATGATTTTGGCAATATTATGAGTAAATTAAATAATAAACACATGAAAATGAATAATTATTATATGTATAAGGGAAAATGCTGAAATATTCCCATATTCTCTTAGTATTATAGAGAAAAGCCGTTTTAGTGAAAGGGTATAGTAGTGTAAGTTACCTGAAGTACGACAGAGGGTTCAAAAACTACTATAGGTAGGCAGTGGTTGCCGACCTCTCATATTGTTCAAAACGTATTAATTCATATGATTTTGGCAATAATATGAGTAAATTAAATAATAACACATGAAAATGAATATTATTATATGTATAAGGGAAAATTTGAAAAAAAAAAAAAAAAAAAAATGTGAATATTCCCATATTCTCTTAGTATTATAGAGAAACCCATTTTGTGAAAGGTATAGTAGTGTAAGTTACCTGAAGTACGACAGAGGGTTCAAAAACTACTATAGGTAGGCAGTGGTTGCCACCTCTCATATTGTTCAAACGTATTAATTGATATGATTTGGCAATATTATGAGTAAATTAAATAATAAACACATGAAAATGAATAATTATTATATGTATAAGGGAAAATGTTGAAATATTCCCATATTCTCTTAGTATTATAGAGAAAACCGTTTTAGTGAAAGGGTATAGTAGTGTAAGTTACCTGAAGTACGACAGAGGGTTCAAAAACTACTATAGGTAGGCAGTGGTTGCCGACCTCTCATATTGTTCAAAACGTATTAATTCATATGATTTTGGCAATAATATGAGTAAATTAAATAATAAACACATGAAAATAATAAATATTAAAAAAAAAAAAAAAAAAAAAAAAAAATAATATTATAATATGTATAAGGGAAAATTGCTGAAATATTCCCATATTCTCTTAGTATTATAGAGAAACCCCATTTTGGTGAAAGGGTATATAGTGTAAGTTACCTGAAGTACGACAGAGGGTTCAAAAACTACTATAGGTAGGCAGTGGTTGCCACCTCTCATATTGTTCAAAACGTATTAATTCATATGATTTTGGCAATATTATGAGTAAATTAAATAATAACACATGAAAATGAATAATTATTATATGTATAAGGGAAAATTGCTGAAATATTCCCATATTCTCTTAGTATTATAGAGAAAAGCCGTTTTAGTGAAAGGGTATAATAGTGTAAGTTACCTAAGTACGACAGAGGGTTCAAAAACTACTATAGGTAGGCAGTGGTTGCCGACCTCTCATATTGTTCAAAACGTATTAATTCATATGATTTTGGCAATAATATGAGTAAATTAAATAATAAACACATGAAAATGAATATTATTATATGTATAAGGGAAAATTGCTGAAATATTCCCATATTCTCTTAGTATTATAGAGAAACGCCATTTTGTGAAAGGGTATATAGTGTAAGTTACCTGAAGTACGACAGAGGGTTCAAAAACTACTATAGGTAGGCAGTGGTTGCCGACCTCTCATATTGTTCAAAACGTATTAATTCATATGATTTTGGCAATAATATGAGTAAATTAAATAATGAACACATGAAAATGAATATTTATTATATGTATAAGGGAAAATGTTGAAATATTCCCATATTCTCTTATATTATAGAGAAACCCATTTTGGTGAAAGGGTATAGTAGTGTAAGTTACCTGAAGTACGACAGAGGGTTCAAAAACTACTATAGGTAGGCAGTGGTTGCCGACCTCTCATATTGTTCAAAACGTATTAATTCATATGATTTTGGCAATAACATGAGTAAATTAAATAATGAACACATGAAAATGAGTATTTATTATATGTATAAAGGGAAAATGCTGAAATATTCCCATATTCTCTTAGTATTATAGAGAAACCCATTTTGGTGAAAGGGTATATAGTGTAAGTTACCTGAAGTACGACAGAGGGTTCAAAAACTACTATAGGTAGGCAGTGGTTGCCGACCTCTCATATTGTTCAAAACGTATTAATTCATATGATTTTGGCAATATATGAGTAAATTAAATAATAAACACATGAAAATGAGTATTATTATATGTATAAGGGAAAATTGCTGAAATATTCCCATATTCTCTTAGTATTATAGAGAAAGCCTTTTAGTGAAAGGGTATATAGTGTAAGTTACCTGAAGTACGACAGAGGGTTCAAAAACTACTATAGGTAGGCAGTGGTTGCCAACCTCTCATATTGTTCAAAACTATTAATTCATATGATTTTGGCAATATATGAGTAAATTAATAATAAACACATGAAAATGAATATTATTATATGTATAAGGGAAAATTGCTGAAATATTCCCATATTCTCTTAGTATTATAGAGAAAAGCCGTTTTAGTGAAAGGGTATAGTAGTGTAAGTTACCTGAAGTACGACAGAGGGTTCAAAAACTACTATAGGTAGGCAGTGGTTGCCGACCTCTCATATTGTTCAAAACGTATTAATTCATATGATTTTGGCAATAATATGAGTAAATTAAATAATAAACACATGAAAATGAATAATTATTATATGTATAAGGGAAAATGCTGAAATATTCCCATATTCTCTTAGTATTATAGAGAAAACCCGTTTTGGTGAAAGGGTATAGTAGTGTAAGTTACCTGAAGTACGACAGAGGGTTCAAAAACTACTATAGGTAGGCAGTGGTTGCCGACCTCTCATATTGTTCAAAACGTATTAATTCATATGATTTTGGCAATAATATGAGTAAATTAAATAATAACACATGAAAATGAGTATTTATTATATGTATAAGGGAAAATGCTGAAATATTCCCATATCTCTTAGTATTATAGAGAAACCCTTTTGGTGAAAGGGTATAGTAGTGTAAGTTACCTGAAGTACGACAGAGGGTTCAAAAACTACTATAGGTAGGCAGTGGTTGCCACCTCTCATATTGTTCAAACGTATTAATTCATATGATTTTGGCAATATATGAGTAAATTAAATAATAAACACATGAAAATGAATATTATTATATGTATAAGGGAAAATTGCTGAAATATTCCCATATTCTCTTAGTATTATAGAGAAAGCCGTTTTAGTGAAAGGGTATAGTAGTGTAAGTTACCTAAGTACGACAGAGGGTTCAAAAACTACTATAGGTAGGCAGTGGTTGCCACCTCTCATATTGTTCAAAACGTATTAATTCATATGATTTTGGCAATAATATGAGTAAATTAAATAATAAACACATGAAAATGAATAATTATTATATGTATAAGGGAAAATGCTGAAATATTCCCATATTCTCTTAGTATTATAGAGAAACCGTTTTGTGAAAGGGTATAATAGTGTAAGTTACCTGAAGTACGACAGAGGGTTCAAAAACTACTATAGGTAGGCCGTGGTTGCCGACCTCTCATATTGTTCAAAACGTATTAATTCATATGATTTTGGCAATAATATGAGTAAATTAAATAATGAACACATGAAAATGAATATTATTATATGTATAAGGGAAAATGTTGAAATATTCCCATATTCTCTTAGTATTATAGAGAAACCCTTTTGTGAAAGGGTATAGTAGTGTAAGTTACCTGAAGTACGACAGAGGGTTCAAAAACTACTATAGGTAGGCAGTGGTTGCCGACCTCTCATATTGTTCAAAACTTATTAATTCATATGATTTTGGCAATATTATGAGTAAATTAAATAATAAACACATGAAAATGAATATTATTATATGTATAAGGGAAAATTGCTGAAATATTCCCATATTCTCTTAGTATTATAGAGAAACCGTTTTGTGAAAGGTATAGTAGTGTAAGTTACCTGAAGTACGACAGAGGGTTCAAAAACTACTATAGGTAGGCAGTGGTTGCCGACCTCTCATATTGTTCAAAACGTATTAATTCATATGATTTTGGCAATAATATGAGTAAATTAAATAATAAACACATGAAAATGAATATTATTATATGTATAAGGGAAAATGCTGAAATATTCCCATATTCTCTTAGTATTATAGAGAAACCCATTTTGGTGAAAGGGTATAGTAGTGTAAGTTACCTGAAGTACGACAGAGGGTTCAAAAACTACTATAGGTAGGCAGTGGTTGCCGACCTCTCATATTGTTCAAAACGTATTAATTCATATGATTTTGGCAATAATATGAGTAAATTAAATAATAAACACATGAAAATGAATATTATTATATGTATAAGGGAAAATTGCTGAAATATTCCCATATTCTCTTAGTATTATAGAGAAAAGCCGTTTTAGTGAAAGGGTATAATAGTGTAAGTTACCTGAAGTACGACAGAGGGTTCAAAAACTACTATAGGTAGGCCGTGGTTGCCGACCTCTCATATTGTTCAAAACGTATTAATTCATATGATTTTGGCAATAATATGAGTAAATTAAATAATAAACACATGAAAATGAATAATTATTATATGTATAAGGGAAAATTGCTGAAATATTCCCATATTCTCTTAGTATTATAGAGAAAGCCGTTTTAGTGAAAGGGTATAGTAGTGTAAGTTACCTGAAGTACGACAGAGGGTTCAAAAACTACTATAGGTAGGCAGTGGTTGCCACCTCTCATATTGTTCAAAACGTATTAATTCATATGATTTTGGCAATAATATGAGTAAATTAAATAATAAACACATGAAAATGAATATTATTATATGTATAAGGGAAAATGCTGAAATATTCCCATATTCTCTTATATTATAGAGAAACCCATTTTGGTGAAAGGGTATAGTAGTGTAAGTTACCTGAAGTACGACAGAGGGTTCAAAAACTACTATAGGTAGGCCAGTGGTTGCCGACCTCTCATATTGTTCAAAACGTATTAATTCATATGATTTTGGCAATACATGAGTAAATTAAATAATAACACATGAAAATGAGTATTATTATATGTATAAGGGAAAATGTGAAATATTCCCATATTCTCTTAGTATTATAGAGAAAGCCGTTTTAGTGAAAGGGTATAATAGTGTAAGTTACCTGAAGTACGACAGAGGGTTCAAAAACTACTATAGGTAGGCAGTGGTTGCCGACCTCTCATATTGTTCAAAAC
This sequence comes from Drosophila sechellia, assembly GCF_004382195.2. Lineage (NCBI taxonomy): Eukaryota > Metazoa > Arthropoda > Insecta > Diptera > Drosophilidae > Drosophila > Drosophila sechellia. Next base: position 30,351 of record NW_022611339.1, read on the forward strand.
GTATTAATTCATATGATTTTGGCAATAATATGAGTAAATTAAATAATAAACACATGAAAATGAATATTATTATATGTATAAGGAAAATTGCTGAAATATTCCCATATTCTCTTAGTATTATAGAGAAACCCATTTTGGTGAAAGGGTATAGTAGTGTAAGTTACCTGAAGTACGACAGAGGGTTCAAAAACTACTATAGGTAGGCAGTGGTTGCCGACCTCTCATATTGTTCAAAACGTATTAATTCATATGATTTTGGCAATATATGAGTAAATTAAATAATAAACACATGAAAATGAATATTATTATATGTATAAGGGAAAATGCTGAAATATTCCCATATTCTCTTAGTATTATAGAGAAACCCGTTTTGTGAAAGGGTATAGTAGTGTAAGTTACCTGAAGTACGACAGAGGGTTCAAAAACTACTATAGGTAGGCAGTGGTTGCCGACCTCTCATATTGTTCAAACTATTAATTCATATGATTTTGGCAATAATATGAGTAAATTAAATAATAAACACATGAAAATGAATATTTATTATATGTATAAGGGAAAATTGCTGAAATATTCCCATATTCTCTTAGTATTATAGAGAAACCCATTTTGGTAAAGGTATAGTAGTGTAAGTTACCTGAAGTACGACAGAGGGTTCAAAAACTACTATAGGTAGGCAGTGGTTGCCACCTCTCATATTGTTCAAAACGTATTAATTCATATGATTTTGGCAATAATATGAGTAAATTAAATAATAACACATGAAAATGAATAATTATTATATGTATAAGGGAAAATTGCTGAAATATTCCCATATTCTCTTAGTATTATAGAGAAACCCGTTTTAGTGAAAGGGTATAGTAGTGTAAGTTACCTGAAGTACGACAGAGGGTTCAAAAACTACTATAGGTAGGCAGTGGTTGCCACCTCTCATATTGTTCAAAACGTATTAATTCATATGATTTTGGCAATAATATGAGTAAATTAAATAATAACACATGAAAATGAATAATTATTATATGTATAAGGGAAAATTGCTGAAATATTCCATATTCTCTTAGTATTATAGAGAAAAGCCGTTTTAGTGAAAGGGTATAATAGTGTAAGTTACCTGAAGTACGACAGAGGGTTCAAAAACTACTATAGGTAGGCAGTGGTTGCCGACCTCTCATATTGTTCAAAACGTATTAATTCATATGATTTTGGCAATAATATGAGTAAATTAAATAATAAACACATGAAAATGAATATTATTATATGTATAAGGGAAAATGCTGAAATATTCCCATATTCTCTTAGTATTATAGAGAAAAGCCGTTTTAGTGAAAGGGTATAGTAGTGTAAGTTACCTGAAGTACGACAGAGGGTTCAAAAACTACTATAGGTAGGCAGTGGTTGCCACCTCTCATATTGTTCAAAACGTATTAATTCATATGATTTTGGCAATAATATGAGTAAATTAAATAATAAACACATGAAAATGAATATTATTATATGTATAAGGGAAAATGCTGAAATATTCCCATATTCTCTTAGTATTATAGAGAAAGCCGTTTTAGTGAAAGGGTATAATAGTGTAAGTTACCTGAAGTACGACAGAGGGTTCAAAAACTACTATAGGTAGGCCGTGGTTGCCGACCTCTCATATTGTTCAAAACGTATTAATTCATATGATTTTGCAATAATATGAGTAAATTAAATAATAAACACATGAAAATGAATATTATTATATGTATAAGGGAAAATGCTGAAATATTCCCATATTCTCTTATATTATAGAGAAACCTTTAGTGAAAGGGTATAGTAGTGTAAGTTACCTAAGTACGACAGAGGGTTCAAAAACTACTATAGGTAGGCAGTGGTTGCCACCTCTCATATTGTTCAAAACGTATTAATTCATATGATTTTGGCAATAATATGAGTAAATTAAATAATAAACACATGAAAATGAATAATTATTATATGTATAAGGGAAAATGTTGAAATATTCCCATATTCTCTTAGTATTATAGAGAAACCCATTTTGTGAAAGGGTATATAGTGTAAGTTACCTGAAGTACGACAGAGGGTTCAAAAACTACTATAGGTAGGCAGTGGTTGCCACCTCTCATATTGTTCAAAACGTATTAATTCATATGATTTTGGCAATAATATGAGTAAATTAAATAATAAACACATGAAAATGAATAATTATTATATGTATAAGGGAAAATTGCTGAAATATTCCCATATTCTCTTAGTATTATAGAGAAAAGCCGTTTTAGTGAAAGGGTATAGTAGTGTAAGTTACCTAAGTACGACAGAGGGTTCAAAAACTACTATAGGTAGGCAGTGGTTGCCACCTCTCATATTGTTCAAAACTATTAATTCATATGATTTTGGCAATATTATGAGTAAATTAAATAATAAACACATGAAAATAATATTATTATATGTATAAGGGAAAATGCTGAAATATTCCCATATCTCTTAGTATTATAGAGAAACCGTTTTAGTGAAAGGTATAGTAGTGTAAGTTACCTGAAGTACGACAGAGGGTTCAAAAACTACTATAGGTAGGCAGTGGTTGCCACCTCTCATATTGTTCAAAACGTATTAATTCATATGATTTTGCAATAATAGAGTAAATTAAATAATAAACAATGAAAATAAATAAAAAAAAAAATAATATATTATATTATAAGGGAAAATGTGAAATATTCCATATCTTTATATTATAGAGAAACCATTTTGTGAAAGGTATATATGTAATTACCTGAAGTACGACAGAGGGTTCAAAAACTACTATAGGTAGCAGTGGTTGCCAACCTCTCATATTGTTCAAAACGTATTAATTCATATGATTTTGGCAATAATGAGTAAATTAAAAATAAAAAAAAAAAAAAAAAAAAAAAAAAAAAAAAAAAACTTTTTATTTTTTTTTTTTTTTTTTTTTTTTTTTTTTAGCGTGCGTTTATTTATTTAAAATCTGTCCTAGTGGACAATAATTAAATGGTTTTGCGGGGGAACATTAGCTTAAGGGATACTATTGTACATGTATTTGTGGCGGGTTTTATATGTGTTGTCTATTGTTGTGGAAGATCGAGAGGGTGTCTCCTCATGAGACGTCTGCTTGTTTGGCTATTGTCTAACAGGTTGGTGGCGAGGTGGTTAGGGTGGTTTTCGAGCCTTTTCAGGTATCTCTCGCTGAGCCTGGAGATTTCATCAGCGACTTGTGGGATTCCAAGTTCCCTATGTATGGCGACATTCTCGTGGTAGGGATGCGCATTACAGGCAATTCTCAAGCACCTATTCTGGAACCGCTGTATACGCAGGCGATTCGTGTGGCTTGCCGTGCCCCATAGCTGTATCCCGTAGGTCCAGATGGGCTTGAGAATTGCCTTGTACACCAGGATTTTGTGGTTCTGCCTTAGCTTGGACCCTCTCCCAATAAGCCAATGCATCTGCCTCAGACGCGCATCGGCCTGTATGCGTTTGCTGACGATGTGGGGACGCCAAGTGAGCCTGCGGTCCAGGGTAAGTCCTAGGTACTTGGGTGCGGGTGCGTTGGGAATGATGACTCCGTTTAGCGTGACCGGTGGGCAGTCTCCTCTCCTTAGTGCAAATGTTGTTTGGGTAGATTTTTCCGCGTTCACTACGATGTTCCACCTGCTGAGCCAGGGATGTAGCGCGTCCATTTGCCTTTGGATTGTTTCGGAGGCTTCTCGTGGGTCGGATGAGGAGGCGAGGAAAGCCGTGTCATCTGCATAAGTCGCTATAGTTAGGTTCCTGGAGGGGATTATGGGAAGGTCTGCGGTGTAAAGGGTGTACAGTATTGGTCCGAGCACACTGCCTTGCGGAACTCCAGCTCTGATCAGTCTGGGTAGGCTTATTGCACTTCCGCATCTGACTTGGAATGCTCTTCCCTCAGTGTAGGATTTGAGGAGGGTAAAATGGGGGCTTGGGAGGTAGGATTTGAGTTTATGGAGGAGTCCAGGATGCCAAACTCTGTCGAATGCCTGCTTCACGTCGAGCATTACAGCGCAGCAGTATTTCTTTTGCTCGAATGCCTCGAGGATCCGTTCGACTAGCCGGTGGCATTGCTCTGGTGTTCCGTGGGAGCGCCTGAAGCCAAACTGGTGATCGGGGATCAAACCAGCCTCATCCAGTACTGGCAATACTCTGCGCAAAAATACTCTTTCGAGTATTTTGGAGAGGATTGCCAGCAAACTAATCGGACGATAGGAGGCGAGATTGGCTTCAGGCTTACCAGGCTTGAGGAGGACAATAACCTCTGCTCTTTTCCACTCTTCCGGGAAGTACCCTAGCCGGAAGCAGCTGTTGTAAATGCTGGCCAGCATTTGTGTGCAGCGGGATGGGAGCATTTTTAGGGCCGCCGCATCTATACGATCCAGGCCTGGAGATTTGTTGTTCTTCAGTAGAGCAATCTCCTGCGCAACTTCCTCAGGGTCGACTGGTTCCAACGGGGGACCGGGAGAGCTTGGGCTATTGAGAAACCGGGCTGTTTCAGCATGTTCTTCGGCAGTGCAGCAGTCGAACGGAGAGAAGGCGTTGTAAAGGTGTTCGGCGAAAGCTTCTGCTCTTTCAGCATCCGAAAGGCACCAGGATCCATCTGCTTTGCGCACTGCGGAAACCTTTTTGGCTGGTCGTTTAATGTGGCGGGTGACGTTCCACAGATTGTGGTCTGGGTCCCCGGGAGAGAGTTCCTCGAGGAATCTGAGGAAGGAGTCCTGGCGTAGGCTGGAGATCTTGTCCTTCAACTCCTTTGTGGCGTGATTGAGCGCTGTTTTGTCTCTTGGATTGCGCGTCAAGAACCAAACTCTCCTGAGACGCCTCTTCTCAGTCACGAGTGCCGCAATTTCCGGGGACCAGAGGTGGAGGTCCCTGCTAGGTGTTCTCGCAGTCTTTGGTGGCGGTGGGCTTGCGAATTCCGCAGCGTTTTGCATCTGCCTGGTGAGATTCCCGATAGCTTCATCAATGTTCCTGGGTGTGTTGAGGATGGGGTTCGGATTGACGGTGGAGAGCATCCAGGACGCGAACTTGGCGGCGTCGGTATATTTTCCAGTGAGCCTTCTGAGCGGGGTTTTCCTGAGGACTGGCGTGTTGATTAGCACGTTTATTGCACAGTGGTCTGACAGGAGATCAGCATTTGTTGTGCAGCTGATCTTCGCATGCCCTATGCCTTTCGACACAGCAAAGTCCAGTAGGTCTGGAGTCTTGAGGGGATTCGTTGGCCAGTGAGTGGGCTCGCCAGTGGAGTGGCAGTCCAGTCGGTGGCGTTGCAGGTACCCAAACAGAGTTTTCCCTTTGGGGTTGTTGGCGCGCGATCCCCACCAAGAATGTTTGGCGTTATAATCTCCAGCTGCTATGAAGCGGGGCCCAAAATGCTCGAAGAACTCACTGAGGTGAGATGCTGTTATGCGGTATCTGGGGGGAAAGTAGACCGCTCCAATGTCTAAATCTCCTTGCGGGCTGACAATCCTGATGACAGGACATTGTGCCCAGTCTTGCTGAAACGCGGGCAGCTCTAGGTATTGAATACCGCTCCTGATGAGGATGGCTGCTCCACCGCGTGCTCTGCCAGAAGGATGGTCTGCATGGATGAGGTCATATCCGCTGATATTAAAGTGGGATCTGGGGGAGAAGTGGGTTTCGGCTACGAGTAGGATATCGATCTGGTGGGTCTTCAGATGGTGCTCGACTATGGCCTTGCTGTTCTGCAGGCCGTTCGCATTCCAGACGACTAGGTGGAGCTTTAGTTGCATGACTTGCTGTTGAGAATGGTGGCCACCAGCTGTGTCATCTGGGTGAACATGCGCTCCATCATCCTTTCCATCATTCCTTCCATGCGAGCGAACATCGCTTCTATCTGACCGGAGTGTGGGGTTTCTGTTTGGGTTTGGACTGGGGTTGTGGGATTCTGCGGTGCTGCGTGCACTCCGTTGAGGGCGTCTCGGTAGCTCCTGCCAGAGGTGACGTTTGGTGATGCCACGGGCGGCGCCTTGTTAGCATTAGCGACGGGCCTTGTTTTCGGAGCAGCGAGTGCTTTGGCCCTTTTGTATGCAGGGCATCCCTTGAAAGACGCAGGATGGTCCGCCTGGCAGTGGAAGCAGCACGCTTTGTCGTCCTCCCTCTTCTCACATGCCCTCGATTCGTGAGGGCCTCCACACTTTACACATCGGTATTCCAGGAAGCAGTAACGCTGTGTATGACCGAATCCTTGGCACCTGAAGCATTGAGGCACGTCGTTGAACTTCTGCGGCGGTTCAATGGTTACTACCGACCTGCAGATCCGCTTGACTTGGTAGACGTCTTTGTTGTTGCTGGAAGGCTCCAGGTTGGCGAAGAATATTCCCAGCGGTTCTTTAGTTCTTCTGCCAATGGGATTGTGCAGATCTCTAACAGCGTGCCCTTGTCTGCGAAGGTCTTCAATGATTTCCTCACGATCGGTGGAGTGGTGGAGTCCTTTGATGACAACCTTGTATGCACGTTCATCTTTCGGCTGGAAAGTCCGATGCCTCTTGTTTTGGGCCACAAGTTGGAGACGCAGAGCTGTATAGGACTCTTTGTCCGGCATCATGACACGTACGTTGTTGCCATTCACGGTCTTGTAGGTAAAATTGTTCTTCGGGCCTACAAGAGTCGTGATCATCTTGACGAGTGCCGAGATGTTGGTCACATCGGGGATAAAAATCGGAGGTGGCTTGATGGTCTTCGGGGTGGGCTTTGGTTTCTCGGGGTCTTGGGCTTGGAATCGTCTTTAGGTCCGGGTTCGTCATCAGAGCTCTCTTGGTCGTACTCGTCTTCTTCGGTCGAGAGTAAAGCGAAGGCGTTGTTGGCGAGCTTCTTGCGCAGAGCTGCGCTAGTGCTTGGCTTATCTTCCAGCTCCTCTCCCTGTGCTTTCTTTGCCGGTTTTCGCTTTATCTCGCCCGGCTCTGTATGCGAGGTGCTTCCCTCGCTGCTGGAGCTGCTCTTGCGTGTTCTCAGAGCCTTTTTGCGTGGTGTTGTTCCAAGCTTGTGGGTGCGCGGGGGGGCCTGCCAGTCCATCTTCTCCAAAGTTGATAAGGAGTGAGGAGGGGGGGGGGGGGGGAAGCTGGGCACCGTAAGCCGGTGAGCCAGGCAGCACGTGGCTGCTGCTTTGCAATTATACCGCTGCTTCGAGCACTGGGTTTTTTGCGCTGATAACACGCACACTCGGGTGTGCGATGGTGTTAGTGCGAACTACCGTTAGGTACGTTGGCTGGGCCAATCAAAACGCGCGACAAGATCACGCGACGCGAAGTGGCTGGGCACAAGTAACGGGACTTACAACTGTGAACAATTTGCTAACAATTTGCTAACAATTTGCTGTCGATCCGCAATAATGGCACTGTTTCTGTCAACTCGTCGAGTGGTATATAGTGTAAGTTACCTGAGTACGACAGAGGTTCAAAAACTACTATAGGTAGCAGTGGTTGCCACTCTCATATTGTTAAAACGTATTAATTCATATGATTTTGGCAATAATGAGTAAATTAAATAATAAACACATGAAAATGAATATTATTATATGTATAAGGGAAAATGCTGAAATATTCCCATATTCTCTTAGTATTATAGAGAAAAGCCGTTTTAGTGAAAGGGTATAATAGTGTAAGTTACCTGAAGTACGACAGAGGGTTCAAAAACTACTATAGGTAGGCAGTGGTTGCCGACCTCTCATATTGTTCAAAACGTATTAATTCATATGATTTTGGCAATAATATGAGTAAATTAAATAATAACACATGAAAATGAATAATTATTATATGTATAAGGGAAAATGCTGAAATATTCCCATATTCTCTTAGTATTATAGAGAAAACCGTTTTAGTGAAACGGTATAGTAGTGTAAGTTACCTGAAGTACGACAGAGGGTTCAAAAACTACTATAGGTAGGCAGTGGTTGCCACCTCATATTCAAAATATAATTCATAAGATAAATTAAATAATAACACATGAAATGAAATGTAATTATGTATGGTTGAAACCTCTCATATTGTTAAAAGTATTAATTCATATGATTTTGGCAATAATATGAGTAAATTAAATAATAAACACATGAAAATGAATAATTATTATATGTATAAGGGAAAATGTTGAAATATTCCCATATTCTCTTAGTATTATAGAGAAAAGCCGTTTTAGTGAAAGGGTATAATAGTGTAAGTTACCTGAAGTACGACAGAGGGTTCAAAAACTACTATAGGTAGGCAGTGGTTGCCACCTCTCATATTGTTCAAAACGTATTAATTCATATGATTTTGGCAATATATGAGTAAATTAAATAATAAACACATGAAAATGAATAATTATTATATGTATAAGGGAAAATTGCTGAAATATTCCCATATTCTCTTAGTATTATAGAGAAAGCCGTTTTAGTGAAAGGGTATATAGTGTAAGTTACCTGAAGTACGACAGAGGGTTCAAAAACTACTATAGGTAGGCAGTGGTTGCCGACCTCTCATATTGTTCAAAACGTATTAATTCATATGATTTTGGCAATACATGAGTAAATTAAATAATAAACACATGAAAATAATATTATTATATGTATAAGGGAAAATGCTGAAATATTCCCATATTCTCTTAGTATTATAGAGAAAACCGTTTTAGTGAAAGGGTATAATAGTGTAAGTTACCTGAAGTACGACAGAGGGTTCAAAAACTACTATAGGTAGGCAGTGGTTGCCGACCTCTCATATTGTTCAAAACGTATTAATTCATATGATTTTGGCAATAAATGAGTAAATTAAATAATAAACACATGAAAATGATAATTATTATATGTATAAGGGAAAATTGCTGAAATATTCCCATATTCTCTTAGTATTATAGAGAAAAGCCGTTTTAGTGAAAGGGTATAGTAGTGTAAGTTACTGAAGTACGACAGAGGGTTCAAAAACTACTATAGGTAGGCAGTGGTTGCCACCTCTCATATTGTTCAAAACGTATTAATTCATATGATTTTGGCAATAAATGAGTAAATTAAATAATAAACACATGAAAATGAATAATTATTATATGTATAAGGGAAAATTGCTGAAATATTCCCATATTCTCTTAGTATTATAGAGAAAAGCCGTTTTAGTGAAAGGGTATATAGTGTAAGTTACCTGAAGTACGACAGAGGGTTCAAAAACTACTATAGGTAGGCAGTGGTTGCCGACCTCTCATATTGTTCAAAACGTATGTATTCATATGATTTTGGCAATAATATGAGTAAATTAAATAATAAACACATGAAAATGAATAATTATTATATGTATAAGGGAAAATTGCTGAAATATTCCCATATTCTCTTAGTATTATAGAGAAAAGCCGTTTTAGTGAAACGGTATAGTAGTGTAAGTTACCTGAAGTACGACAGAGGGTTCAAAAACTACTATAGGTAGGCAGTGGTTGCCATCCTCTCATATTGTTCAAAACGTATTAATTCATATGATTTTGGCAATAATATGAGTAAATTAAATAATAAACACATGAAAATGAATAATTATTATATGTATAAGGGAAAATTGCTGAAATATTCCCATATTCTCTTAGTATTATAGAGAAAAGCCGTTTTAGTGAAAGGTATATAGTGTAAGTTACCTGAAGTACGACAGAGGGTTCAAAAACTACTATAGGTAGGCAGTGGTTGCCAACCTCTCATATTGTTCAAAACGTATTAATTCATATGATTTTGGCAATAATATGAGTAAATTAAATAATAAACACATGAAAATGAATAATTATTATATGTATAAGGGAAAATGTTGAAATATTCCCATATTCTCTTAGTATTATAGAGAAAAGCCGTTTTAGTGAAAGGGTATATAGTGTAAGTTACCTGAAGTACGACAGAGGGTTCAAAAACTACTATAGGTAGGCAGTGGTTGCCAACCTCTCATATTGTTCAAAACGTATGTATTCATATGATTTTGGCAATAATATGAGTAAATTAAATAATAAACACATGAAAATGAATAATTATTATATGTATAAGGGAAAATTGCTGAAATATTCCCATATTCTCTTAGTATTATAGAGAAAAGCCGTTTTAGTGAAAGGGTATATAGTGTAAGTTACCTGAAGTACGACAGAGGGTTCAAAAACTACTATAGGTAGGCAGTGGTTGCCACCTCTCATATTGTTCAAAACGTATTAATTCATATGATTTTGGCAATTATATGAGTAAATTAAATAATAAACACATGAAAATGAATAATTATTATATGTATAAGGGAAAATTGCTGAAATATTCCCATATTCTCTTAGTATTATAGAGAAAAGCCGTTTTAGTGAAAGGGTATATAGTGTAAGTTACCTGAAGTACGACAGAGGGTTCAAAAACTACTATAGGTAGGCAGTGGTTGCCGACCTCTCATATTGTTCAAAACGTATTAATTCATATGATTTTGGCAATAATATGAGTAAATTAAATAATAAACACATGAAAATAATAATTATTATATGTATAAGGGAAAATGCTGAAATATTCCCATATCTCTTAGTATTATAGAGAAAGCCGTTTTAGTGAAAGGGTATAGTAGTGTAAGTTACCTGAAGTACGACAGAGGGTTCAAAAACTACTATAGGTAGGCAGTGGTTGCCAACCTCTCATATTGTTCAAAACGTATTAATTCATATGATTTTGGCAATATATGAGTAAATTAAATAATAAACACATGAAAATGAATAATTATTATATGTATAAGGGAAAATTGCTGAAATATTCCCATATTCTCTTAGTATTATAGAGAAAAGCCGTTTTAGTGAAAGGGTATATAGTGTAAGTTACCTGAAGTACGACAGAGGGTTCAAAAACTACTATAGGTAGGCAGTGGTTGCCACCTCTCATATTGTTCAAAACGTATTATTCATATGATTTAATAATATATTAAATAAAAATTTTTTTTTTTTTTTTTTTTTTTAGCGTGCGTTTATTTATTTAAAATCTGTCCTAGTGGACAATAATTAAATGGTTTTGCGGGGGAACATTAGCTTAAGGGATACTATTGTACATGTATTTGTGGCGGGTTTTATATGTGTTGTCTATTGTTGTGGAAGATCGAGAGGGTGTCTCCTCATGAGACGTCTGCTTGTTTGGCTATTGTCTAACAGGTTGGTGGCGAGGTGGTTAGGGTGGTTTTCGAGCCTTTTCAGGTATCTCTCGCTGAGCCTGGAGATTTCATCAGCGACTTGTGGGATTCCAAGTTCCCTATGTATGGCGACATTCTCGTGGTAGGGATGCGCATTACAGGCAATTCTCAAGCACCTATTCTGGAACCGCTGTATACGCAGGCGATTCGTGTGGCTTGCCGTGCCCCATAGCTGTATCCCGTAGGTCCAGATGGGCTTGAGAATTGCCTTGTACACCAGGATTTTGTGGTTCTGCCTTAGCTTGGACCCTCTCCCAATAAGCCAATGCATCTGCCTCAGACGCGCATCGGCCTGTATGCGTTTGCTGACGATGTGGGGACGCCAAGTGAGCCTGCGGTCCAGGGTAAGTCCTAGGTACTTGGGTGCGGGTGCGTTGGGAATGATGACTCCGTTTAGCGTGACCGGTGGGCAGTCTCCTCTCCTTAGTGCAAATGTTGTTTGGGTAGATTTTTCCGCGTTCACTACGATGTTCCACCTGCTGAGCCAGGGATGTAGCGCGTCCATTTGCCTTTGGATTGTTTCGGAGGCTTCTCGTGGGTCGGATGAGGAGGCGAGGAAAGCCGTGTCATCTGCATAAGTCGCTATAGTTAGGTTCCTGGAGGGGATTATGGGAAGGTCTGCGGTGTAAAGGGTGTACAGTATTGGTCCGAGCACACTGCCTTGCGGAACTCCAGCTCTGATCAGTCTGGGTAGGCTTATTGCACTTCCGCATCTGACTTGGAATGCTCTTCCCTCAGTGTAGGATTTGAGGAGGGTAAAATGGGGGCTTGGGAGGTAGGATTTGAGTTTATGGAGGAGTCCAGGATGCCAAACTCTGTCGAATGCCTGCTTCACGTCGAGCATTACAGCGCAGCAGTATTTCTTTTGCTCGAATGCCTCGAGGATCCGTTCGACTAGCCGGTGGCATTGCTCTGGTGTTCCGTGGGAGCGCCTGAAGCCAAACTGGTGATCGGGGATCAAACCAGCCTCATCCAGTACTGGCAATACTCTGCGCAAAAATACTCTTTCGAGTATTTTGGAGAGGATTGCCAGCAAACTAATCGGACGATAGGAGGCGAGATTGGCTTCAGGCTTACCAGGCTTGAGGAGGACAATAACCTCTGCTCTTTTCCACTCTTCCGGGAAGTACCCTAGCCGGAAGCAGCTGTTGTAAATGCTGGCCAGCATTTGTGTGCAGCGGGATGGGAGCATTTTTAGGGCCGCCGCATCTATACGATCCAGGCCTGGAGATTTGTTGTTCTTCAGTAGAGCAATCTCCTGCGCAACTTCCTCAGGGTCGACTGGTTCCAACGGGGGACCGGGAGAGCTTGGGCTATTGAGAAACCGGGCTGTTTCAGCATGTTCTTCGGCAGTGCAGCAGTCGAACGGAGAGAAGGCGTTGTAAAGGTGTTCGGCGAAAGCTTCTGCTCTTTCAGCATCCGAAAGGCACCAGGATCCATCTGCTTTGCGCACTGCGGAAACCTTTTTGGCTGGTCGTTTAATGTGGCGGGTGACGTTCCACAGATTGTGGTCTGGGTCCCCGGGAGAGAGTTCCTCGAGGAATCTGAGGAAGGAGTCCTGGCGTAGGCTGGAGATCTTGTCCTTCAACTCCTTTGTGGCGTGATTGAGCGCTGTTTTGTCTCTTGGATTGCGCGTCAAGAACCAAACTCTCCTGAGACGCCTCTTCTCAGTCACGAGTGCCGCAATTTCCGGGGACCAGAGGTGGAGGTCCCTGCTAGGTGTTCTCGCAGTCTTTGGTGGCGGTGGGCTTGCGAATTCCGCAGCGTTTTGCATCTGCCTGGTGAGATTCCCGATAGCTTCATCAATGTTCCTGGGTGTGTTGAGGATGGGGTTCGGATTGACGGTGGAGAGCATCCAGGACGCGAACTTGGCGGCGTCGGTATATTTTCCAGTGAGCCTTCTGAGCGGGGTTTTCCTGAGGACTGGCGTGTTGATTAGCACGTTTATTGCACAGTGGTCTGACAGGAGATCAGCATTTGTTGTGCAGCTGATCTTCGCATGCCCTATGCCTTTCGACACAGCAAAGTCCAGTAGGTCTGGAGTCTTGAGGGGATTCGTTGGCCAGTGAGTGGGCTCGCCAGTGGAGTGGCAGTCCAGTCGGTGGCGTTGCAGGTACCCAAACAGAGTTTTCCCTTTGGGGTTGTTGGCGCGCGATCCCCACCAAGAATGTTTGGCGTTATAATCTCCAGCTGCTATGAAGCGGGGCCCAAAATGCTCGAAGAACTCACTGAGGTGAGATGCTGTTATGCGGTATCTGGGGGGAAAGTAGACCGCTCCAATGTCTAAATCTCCTTGCGGGCTGACAATCCTGATGACAGGACATTGTGCCCAGTCTTGCTGAAACGCGGGCAGCTCTAGGTATTGAATACCGCTCCTGATGAGGATGGCTGCTCCACCGCGTGCTCTGCCAGAAGGATGGTCTGCATGGATGAGGTCATATCCGCTGATATTAAAGTGGGATCTGGGGGAGAAGTGGGTTTCGGCTACGAGTAGGATATCGATCTGGTGGGTCTTCAGATGGTGCTCGACTATGGCCTTGCTGTTCTGCAGGCCGTTCGCATTCCAGACGACTAGGTGGAGCTTTAGTTGCATGACTTGCTGTTGAGAATGGTGGCCACCAGCTGTGTCATCTGGGTGAACATGCGCTCCATCATCCTTTCCATCATTCCTTCCATGCGAGCGAACATCGCTTCTATCTGACCGGAGTGTGGGGTTTCTGTTTGGGTTTGGACTGGGGTTGTGGGATTCTGCGGTGCTGCGTGCACTCCGTTGAGGGCGTCTCGGTAGCTCCTGCCAGAGGTGACGTTTGGTGATGCCACGGGCGGCGCCTTGTTAGCATTAGCGACGGGCCTTGTTTTCGGAGCAGCGAGTGCTTTGGCCCTTTTGTATGCAGGGCATCCCTTGAAAGACGCAGGATGGTCCGCCTGGCAGTGGAAGCAGCACGCTTTGTCGTCCTCCCTCTTCTCACATGCCCTCGATTCGTGAGGGCCTCCACACTTTACACATCGGTATTCCAGGAAGCAGTAACGCTGTGTATGACCGAATCCTTGGCACCTGAAGCATTGAGGCACGTCGTTGAACTTCTGCGGCGGTTCAATGGTTACTACCGACCTGCAGATCCGCTTGACTTGGTAGACGTCTTTGTTGTTGCTGGAAGGCTCCAGGTTGGCGAAGAATATTCCCAGCGGTTCTTTAGTTCTTCTGCCAATGGGATTGTGCAGATCTCTAACAGCGTGCCCTTGTCTGCGAAGGTCTTCAATGATTTCCTCACGATCGGTGGAGTGGTGGAGTCCTTTGATGACAACCTTGTATGCACGTTCATCTTTCGGCTGGAAAGTCCGATGCCTCTTGTTTTGGGCCACAAGTTGGAGACGCAGAGCTGTATAGGACTCTTTGTCCGGCATCATGACACGTACGTTGTTGCCATTCACGGTCTTGTAGGTAAAATTGTTCTTCGGGCCTACAAGAGTCGTGATCATCTTGACGAGTGCCGAGATGTTGGTCACATCGGGGATAAAAATCGGAGGTGGCTTGATGGTCTTCGGGGTGGGCTTTGGTTTCTCGGGGGTCTTGGGCTTGGAATCGTCTTTAGGTCCGGGTTCGTCATCAGAGCTCTCTTGGTCGTACTCGTCTTCTTCGGTCGAGAGTAAAGCGAAGGCGTTGTTGGCGAGCTTCTTGCGCAGAGCTGCGCTAGTGCTTGGCTTATCTTCCAGCTCCTCTCCCTGTGCTTTCTTTGCCGGTTTTCGCTTTATCTCGCCCGGCTCTGTATGCGAGGTGCTTCCCTCGCTGCTGGAGCTGCTCTTGCGTGTTCTCAGAGCCTTTTTGCGTGGTGTTGTTCCAAGCTTGTGGGTGCGCGGGGGGCCTGCCAGTCCATCTTCTCCAAAGTTGATAAGGAGTGAGGAGGGGGGGGGGGGGGGAAGCTGGGCACCGTAAGCCGGTGAGCCAGGCAGCACGTGGCTGCTGCTTTGCAATTATACCGCTGCTTCGAGCACTGGGTTTTTTGCGCTGATAACACGCACACTCGGGTGTGCGATGGTGTTAGTGCGAACTACCGTTAGGTACGTTGGCTGGGCCAATCAAAACGCGCGACAAGATCACGCGACGCGAAGTGGCTGGGCACAAGTAACGGGACTTACAACTGTGAACAATTTGCTAACAATTTGCTAACAATTTGCTGTCGATCCGCAGGCACGTCTGCACTCGTCGAGTGTTCGATCGCGACTGGATAGATATGAAAATGTAAATTCAAAAACTATATAGGTAGGCAGTGGTTGCACTTCATATTGTTCAAAACGTATTATTCATATGATTTGCAATAATATGATAAATTAAATAATAAACATGAAAATGAATAATTATTATATGTATAAGGGAAAATTGCTGAAATATTCCCATATTCTCTTAGTATTATAGAGAAAAGCCGTTTTAGTGAAAGGGTATAGTAGTGTAAGTTACCTGAAGTACGACAGAGGGTTCAAAAACTACTATAGGTAGGCAGTGGTTGCCGACCTCTCATATTGTTCAAAACGTATTAATTCATATGATTTTGGCAATATATGAGTAAATTAAATAATAAACACATGAAAATGAATAGTTATTATATGTATAAGGGAAAATTGCTGAAATATTCCCATATTCTCTTAGTATTATAGAGAAAAGCCGTTTTAGTGAAAGGGTATAATAGTGTAAGTTACCTGAAGTACGACAGAGGGTTCAAAAACTACTATAGGTAGGCCGTGGTTGCCGACCTCTCATATTGTTCAAAACGTATTAATTCATATGATTTTGGCAATATATGAGTAAATTAAATAATAAACACATGAAAATGAATATTATTATATGTATAAGGGAAAATTGCTGAAATATTCCCATATTCTCTTAGTATTATAGAGAAAAGCCGTTTTAGTGAAAGGGTATAATAGTGTAAGTTACCTGAAGTACGACAGAGGGTTCAAAAACTACTATAGGTAGGCCGTGGTTGCCGACCTCTCATATTGTTCAAAACGTATTAATTCATATGATTTTGGCAATATTATGAGTAAATTAAATAATAAACACATGAAAATGAATATTATTATATGTATAAGGGAAAATTGCTGAAATATTCCCATATTCTCTTAGTATTATAGAGAAAAGCCGTTTTAGTGAAAGGGTATAATAGTGTAAGTTACCTGAAGTACGACAGAGGGTTCAAAAACTACTATAGGTAGGCAGTGGTTGCCACCTCTCATATTGTTCAAAACGTATTAATTCATATGATTTTGGCAATATATGAGTAAATTAAATAATAAACACATGAAAATGAATATTATTATATGTATAAGGGAAAATTGCTGAAATATTCCCATATTCTCTTAGTATTATAGAGAAAAGCCGTTTTAGTGAAAGGGTATAATAGTGTAAGTTACCTGAAGTACGACAGAGGGTTCAAAAACTACTATAGGTAGGCAGTGGTTGCCGACCTCTCATATTGTTCAAAACGTATTAATTCATATGATTTTGGCAATATATGAGTAAATTAAATAATAAACACATGAAAATGAATATTATTATATGTATAAGGGAAAATTGCTGAAATATTCCCATATTCTCTTATATTATAGAGAAACCGTTTTAGTGAAAGGGTATATAGTGTAAGTTACCTAAGTACGACAGAGGGTTCAAAAACTACTATAGGTAGGCAGTGGTTGCCACCTCTCATATTGTTCAAAACGTATTAATTCATATGATTTTGGCAATATTATGAGTAAATTAAATAATAAACACATGAAAATGAATATTATTATATGTATAAGGGAAAATTGCTGAAATATTCCCATATTCTCTTAGTATTATAGAGAAAAGCCGTTTTAGTGAAAGGGTATAATAGTGTAAGTTACCTGAAGTACGACAGAGGGTTCAAAAACTACTATAGGTAGGCAGTGGTTGCCGACCTCTCATATTGTTCAAAACGTATTAATTCATATGATTTTGGCAATAATATGAGTAAATTAAATAATAAACACGTGAAAATGAATATTATTATATGTATAAGGGAAAATTGCTGAAATATTCCCATATTCTCTTAGTATTATAGAGAAAAGCCGTTTTAGTGAAAGGGTATAATAGTGTAAGTTACCTGAAGTACGACAGAGGGTTCAAAAACTACTATAGGTAGGCAGTGGTTGCCATCCTCTCATATTGTTCAAAACGTATTAATTCATATGATTTTGGCAATATATGAGTAAATTAAATAATAAACACATGAAAATGAATAATTATTATATGTATAAGGGAAAATTGCTGAAATATTCCCATATTCTCTTAGTATTATAGAGAAAAGCCGTTTTAGTGAAAGGGTATAATAGTGTAAGTTACCTGAAGTACGACAGAGGGTTCAAAAACTACTATAGGTAGGCAGTGGTTGCCGACCTCTCATATTGTTCAAAACGTATTAATTCATTTGATTTTGGCAATAGCATGAGTAAATTAAATAATGAACACGTGAAAATAAGTATTTATTATATGTATAAGGGAAAATTGCTGAAATATTCCCATATTCTCTTAGTATTATAGAGAAAAGCCGTTTTAGTGAAAGGGTATAATAGTGTAAGTTACCTGAAGTACGACAGAGGGTTCAAAAACTACTATAGGTAGGCCGTGGTTGCCGACCTCTCATATTGTTCAAAACGTATTAATTCATAAGATTTTGGCAATAATATGAGTAAATTTAATAATAAACACATGAAAATTAATAATTATTATGTGTATAAGGGAAAATTGCTGAAATATTCCCATATTCTCTTAGTATTGTAGAGAAAAGCCGTTTTACTGAAAGGGTATAATAGTGTAAGTTACCTGAAGTACGACAGAGGGTTCAAAAACTACTATAGGTAGGCCGTGGTTGCCGACCTCTCATATTGTTCAAAACCTATTAATTCATATAATTTTGGCAATAACATGAGTAAATTAAATAATGAACACATGAAAATGAGTATTTATTATATGTATAAGGGAAAATTGCTGAAATATTCCCATATTCTCTTAGTATTATAGAGAAAAGCCGTTTTAGTGAAAGGGTATAGTAGGGTAAGTTACTTTAAGTACGACAGAGGGTTCAAAAACTACTATAGGTAGGCAGTGGTTGCCAACCTCTCATATTGTTCAAAACGTATTAATTCATATGATTTTGGCAATATTTTGAGTAAATTAAATAATAAACACATGAAAATGAATAATTATTATATGTATAAGGGAAAATTGCTGAAATATTCCCATATTCTCTTAGTATTATAGAGAAAAGCCGTTTTAGTGAAACGGTATAGTAGTGTAAGTTACCTGAAGTACGACAGAGGGTTCAAAAACTACTATAGGTAGGCAGTGGTTGCCAGCCTCTCATATTGTTCAAAACGTATTAATTCATATGATTTTGGCAATAATATGAGTAAATTAAATAATAAACACATGAAAATGAATAATTATTATATGTATAAGGGAAAATTGCTGAAATATTCCCATATTCTCTTAGTATTATAGAGAAAAGCCGTTTTAGTGAAACGGTATAGTAGTGTAAGTTACCTGAAGTACGACAGAGGGTTCAAAAACTACTATAGGTAGGCAGTGGTTGCCGACCTCTCATATTGTTCAAAACGTATTAATTCATATGATTTTGGCAATAATATGAGTAAATTAAATAATAAACACATGAAAATGAATATTATTATATGTATAAGGGAAAATTGCTGAAATATTCCCATATTCTCTTAGTATTATAGAGAAAAGCCGTTTTAGTGAAAGGGTATAATAGTGTAAGTTACCTGAAGTACGACAGAGGGTTCAAAAACTACTATAGGTAGGCAGTGGTTGCCGACCTCTCATATTGTTCAAAACGTATTAATTCATATGATTTTGGCAATAATATGAGTAAATTAAATAATAAACACATGAAAATGAATATTATTATATGTATAAGGGAAAATGCTGAAATATTCCCATATTCTCTTAGTATTATAGAGAAACCTTTTAGTGAAAGGGTATAGTAGTGTAAGTTACCTAAGTACGACAGAGGGTTCAAAAACTACTATAGGTAGGCAGTGGTTGCCACCTCTCATATTGTTCAAAACGTATTAATTCATATGATTTTGGCAATATATGAGTAAATTAAATAATAAACACATGAAAATGAATATTATTATATGTATAAGGGAAAATTGCTGAAATATTCCCATATTCTCTTAGTATTATAGAGAAAAGCCGTTTTAGTGAAAGGGTATAATAGTGTAAGTTACCTGAAGTACGACAGAGGGTTCAAAAACTACTATAGGTAGGCAGTGGTTGCCGACCTCTCATATTGTTCAAAACGTATTAATTCATATGATTTTGGCAATATATGAGTAAATTAAATAATAAACACATGAAAATGAATATTATTATATGTATAAGGGAAAATTGCTGAAATATTCCCATATTCTCTTAGTATTATAGAGAAAAGCCGTTTTAGTGAAAGGGTATAATAGTGTAAGTTACCTGAAGTACGACAGAGGGTTCAAAAACTACTATAGGTAGGCCGTGGTTGCCGACCTCTCATATTGTTCAAAACGTATTAATTCATATGATTTTGGCAATATATGAGTAAATTAAATAATAAACACATGAAAATGAATATTATTATATGTATAAGGGAAAATTGCTGAAATATTCCCATATTCTCTTAGTATTATAGAGAAAGCCGTTTTAGTGAAAGGGTATAGTAGTGTAAGTTACCTGAAGTACGACAGAGGGTTCAAAAACTACTATAGGTAGGCAGTGGTTGCCACCTCTCATATTGTTCAAAACGTATTAATTCATATGATTTTGGCAATATTATGAGTAAATTAAATAATAAACACATGAAAATGAATATTATTATATGTATAAGGGAAAATTGCTGAAATATTCCCATATTCTCTTAGTATTATAGAGAAAAGCCGTTTTAGTGAAAGGGTATAATAGTGTAAGTTACCTGAAGTACGACAGAGGGTTCAAAAACTACTATAGGTAGGCAGTGGTTGCCGACCTCTCATATTGTTCAAAACGTATTAATTCATATGATTTTGGCAATATTATGAGTAAATTAAATAATAAACACATGAAAATGAATAATTATTATATGTATAAGGGAAAATTGCTGAAATATTCCCATATTCTCTTAGTATTATAGAGAAAAGCCGTTTTAGTGAAAGGGTATAATAGTGTAAGTTACCTGAAGTACGACAGAGGGTTCAAAAACTACTATAGGTAGGCAGTGGTTGCCATCCTCTCATATTGTTCAAAACGTATTAATTCATATGATTTTGGCAATATTATGAGTAAATTAAATAATAAACACATGAAAATGAATATGTATTATATGTATAAGGGAAAATTGCTGAAATATTCCCATATTCTCTTAGTATTATAGAGAAAAGCCGTTTTAGTGAAAGGGTATAATAGTGTAAGTTACCTGAAGTACGACAGAGGGTTCAAAAACTACTATAGGTAGGCAGTGGTTGCCGACCTCTCATATTGTTCAAAACGTATTAATTCATATGATTTTGGCAATATTATGAGTAAATTAAATAATAAACACATGAAAATGAATATTATTATATGTATAAGGGAAAATTGCTGAAATATTCCCATATTCTCTTATATTATAGAGAAACCATTTTGTGAAAGGGTATAGTAGTGTAAGTTACCTAAGTACGACAGAGGGTTCAAAAACTACTATAGGTAGGCAGTGGTTGCCACCTCTCATATTGTTCAAAACGTATTAATTCATATGATTTTGGCAATATATGAGTAAATTAAATAATAAACACATGAAAATGAATATTATTATATGTATAAGGGAAAATTGCTGAAATATTCCCATATTCTCTTAGTATTATAGAGAAAAGCCGTTTTAGTGAAAGGGTATAATAGTGTAAGTTACCTGAAGTACGACAGAGGGTTCAAAAACTACTATAGGTAGGCAGTGGTTGCCGACCTCTCATATTGTTCAAAACGTATTAATTCATATGATTTTGGCAATATTATGAGTAAATTAAATAATAAACACATGAAAATGAATATTATTATATGTATAAGGGAAAATTGCTGAAATATTCCCATATTCTCTTAGTATTATAGAGAAAAGCCGTTTTAGTGAAAGGGTATAATAGTGTAAGTTACCTGAAGTACGACAGAGGGTTCAAAAACTACTATAGGTAGGCAGTGGTTGCCGACCTCTCATATTGTTCAAAACGTATTAATTCATATGATTTTGGCAATATATGAGTAAATTAAATAATAACACATGAAAATAATATTATTATATGTATAAGGGAAAATTGCTGAAATATTCCCATATTCTCTTAGTATTATAGAGAAAAGCCGTTTTAGTGAAAGGGTATAATAGTGTAAGTTACCTGAAGTACGACAGAGGGTTCAAAAACTACTATAGGTAGGCCGTGGTTGCCGACCTCTCATATTGTTCAAAACGTATTAATTCATATGATTTTGGCAATAATATGAGTAAATTAAATAATAAACACATGAAAATGAATAATTATTATATGTATAAGGGAAAATTGCTGAAATATTCCCATATTCTCTTAGTATTATAGAGAAAAGCCGTTTTAGTGAAAGGGTATAATAGTGTAAGTTACCTGAAGTACGACAGAGGGTTCAAAAACTACTATAGGTAGGCGTGGTTGCCGACCTCTCATATTGTTCAAAACGTATTAATTCATATGATTTTGGCAATAATATGAGTAAATTAAATAATGAACACATGAAAATGAGTATTATTATATGTATAAGGGAAAATTGCTGAAATATTCCCATATTCTCTTAGTATTATAGAGAAAAGCCGTTTTAGTGAAAGGGTATAGTAGTGTAAGTTACCTTAAGTACGACAGAGGGTTCAAAAACTACTATAGGTAGGCAGTGGTTGCCAACCTCTCATATTGTTCAAAACGTATTAATTCATATGATTTTGGCAATATTATGAGTAAATTAAATAATAAACACATGAAAATGAATAATTATTATATGTATAAGGGAAAATTGCTGAAATATTCCCATATTCTCTTAGTATTATAGAGAAAAGCCGTTTTAGTGAAAGGGTATAATAGTGTAAGTTACCTGAAGTACGACAGAGGGTTCAAAAACTACTATAGGTAGGCAGTGGTTGCCATCCTCTCATATTGTTCAAAACGTATTAATTCATATGATTTTGGCAATAATATGAGTAAATTAAATAATAAACACATGAAAATGAATAATTATTATATGTATAAGGGAAAATTGCTGAAATATTCCCATATTCTCTTAGTATTATAGAGAAAAGCCGTTTTAGTGAAAGGGTATAGTAGTGTAAGTTACCTGAAGTACGACAGAGGGTTCAAAAACTACTATAGGTAGGCAGTGGTTGCCGACCTCTCATATTGTTCAAAACGTATTAATTCATATGATTTTGGCAATATTATGAGTAAATTAAATAATAAACACATGAAAATGAATATTATTATATGTATAAGGGAAAATTGCTGAAATATTCCCATATTCTCTTAGTATTATAGAGAAAAGCCGTTTTAGTGAAAGGGTATAATAGTGTAAGTTACCTGAAGTACGACAGAGGGTTCAAAAACTACTATAGGTAGGCAGTGGTTGCCGACCTCTCATATTGTTCAAAACGTATTAATTCATATGATTTTGGCAATAATATGAGTAAATTAAATAATAAACACATGAAAATGAATAATTATTATATGTATAAGGGAAAATTGCTGAAATATTCCCATATTCTCTTAGTATTATAGAGAAACCCTTTTAGTGAAAGGGTATAGTAGTGTAAGTTACCTGAAGTACGACAGAGGGTTCAAAAACTACTATAGGTAGGCAGTGGTTGCCACCTCTCATATTGTTCAAAACGTATTAATTCATATGATTTTGGCAATATTATGAGTAAATTAAATAATAAACACATGAAAATGAATATTATTATATGTATAAGGGAAAATTGCTGAAATATTCCCATATTCTCTTAGTATTATAGAGAAAAGCCGTTTTAGTGAAAGGGTATAATAGTGTAAGTTACCTGAAGTACGACAGAGGGTTCAAAAACTACTATAGGTAGGCAGTGGTTGCCGACCTCTCATATTGTTCAAAACGTATTAATTCATATGATTTTGGCAATATTATGAGTAAATTAAATAATAAACACATGAAAATGAATATTATTATATGTATAAGGGAAAATTGCTGAAATATTCCCATATTCTCTTAGTATTATAGAGAAAAGCCGTTTTAGTGAAAGGGTATAATAGTGTAAGTTACCTGAAGTACGACAGAGGGTTCAAAAACTACTATAGGTAGGCCGTGGTTGCCGACCTCTCATATTGTTCAAAACGTATTAATTCATATGATTTTGGCAATATATGAGTAAATTAAATAATAAACACATGAAAATGAATATTATTATATGTATAAGGGAAAATTGCTGAAATATTCCCATATTCTCTTAGTATTATAGAGAAAAGCCGTTTTAGTGAAAGGGTATAATAGTGTAAGTTACCTGAAGTACGACAGAGGGTTCAAAAACTACTATAGGTAGGCAGTGGTTGCCACCTCTCATATTGTTCAAAACGTATTAATTCATATGATTTTGGCAATATATGAGTAAATTAAATAATAAACACATGAAAATGAATATTATTATATGTATAAGGGAAAATTGCTGAAATATTCCCATATTCTCTTAGTATTATAGAGAAAAGCCGTTTTAGTGAAAGGGTATAATAGTGTAAGTTACCTGAAGTACGACAGAGGGTTCAAAAACTACTATAGGTAGGCCGTGGTTGCCGACCTCTCATATTGTTCAAAACGTATTAATTCATATGATTTTGGCAATATTATGAGTAAATTAAATAATAAACACATGAAAATGAATATTATTATATGTATAAGGGAAAATTGCTGAAATATTCCCATATTCTCTTAGTATTATAGAGAAAGCCTTTTAGTGAAAGGGTATAGTAGTGTAAGTTACCTGAAGTACGACAGAGGGTTCAAAAACTACTATAGGTAGGCAGTGGTTGCCGACCTCTCATATTGTTCAAAACGTATTAATTCATATGATTTTGGCAATATTATGAGTAAATTAAATAATAAACACATGAAAATGAATATTATTATATGTATAAGGGAAAATTGCTGAAATATTCCCATATTCTCTTAGTATTATAGAGAAAAGCCGTTTTAGTGAAAGGGTATAATAGTGTAAGTTACCTGAAGTACGACAGAGGGTTCAAAAACTACTATAGGTAGGCGTGGTTGCCGACCTCTCATATTGTTCAAAACTATTAATTCATATGATTTTGGCAATATTATGAGTAAATTAAATAATAAACACATGAAAATGAATATTATTATATGTATAAGGGAAAATTGCTGAAATATTCCCATATTCTCTTAGTATTATAGAGAAAAGCCGTTTTAGTGAAAGGGTATAATAGTGTAAGTTACCTGAAGTACGACAGAGGGTTCAAAAACTACTATAGGTAGGCAGTGGTTGCCAACCTCTCATATTGTTCAAAACGTATTAATTCATATGATTTTGGCAATATTATGAGTAAATTAAATAATAAACACATGAAAATGAATATTATTATATGTATAAGGGAAAATTGCTGAAATATTCCCATATTCTCTTAGTATTATAGAGAAAAGCCGTTTTAGTGAAAGGGTATAATAGTGTAAGTTACCTGAAGTACGACAGAGGGTTCAAAAACTACTATAGGTAGGCGTGGTTGCCGACCTCTCATATTGTTCAAAACGTATTAATTCATATGATTTTGGCAATAATATGAGTAAATTAAATAATAAACACATGAAAATGAATAATTATTATATGTATAAGGGAAAATTGCTGAAATATTCCCATATTCTCTTAGTATTATAGAGAAAAGCCGTTTTAGTGAAAGGGTATAATAGTGTAAGTTACCTGAAGTACGACAGAGGGTTCAAAAACTACTATAGGTAGGCCGTGGTTGCCGACCTCTCATATTGTTCAAAACGTATTAATTCATATGATTTTGGCAATAACATGAGTAAATTAAATAATGAACACATGAAAATGAATATTTATTATATGTATAAGGGAAAATTGCTGAAATATTCCCATATTCTCTTAGTATTATAGAGAAAAGCCGTTTTAGTGAAAGGGTATAGTAGTGTAAGTTACCTAAGTACGACAGAGGGTTCAAAAACTACTATAGGTAGGCAGTGGTTGCCACCTCTCATATTGTTCAAAACGTATTAATTCATATGATTTTGGCAATATTATGAGTAAATTAAATAATAAACACATGAAAATGAATAATTATTATATGTATAAGGGAAAATTGCTGAAATATTCCCATATTCTCTTAGTATTATAGAGAAAAGCCGTTTTAGTGAAAGGGTATAATAGTGTAAGTTACCTGAAGTACGACAGAGGGTTCAAAAACTACTATAGGTAGGCAGTGGTTGCCGACCTCTCATATTGTTCAAAACGTATTAATTCATATGATTTTGGCAATAATATGAGTAAATTAAATAATAAACACATGAAAATGAATATGTATTATATGTATAAGGGAAAATTGCTGAAATATTCCCATATTCTCTTAGTATTATAGAGAAAAGCCGTTTTAGTGAAAGGGTATAGTAGTGTAAGTTACCTGAAGTACGACAGAGGGTTCAAAAACTACTATAGGTAGGCCGTGGTTGCCGACCTCTCATATTGTTCAAAACGTATTAATTCATATGATTTTGGCAATATTATGAGTAAATTAAATAATAAACACATGAAAATGAATAGTTATAATATGTATAAGGGAAAATTGCTGAAATATTCCCATATTCTCTTAGTATTATAGAGAAAAGCCGTTTTAGTGAAAGGGTATAATAGTGTAAGTTACCTGAAGTACGACAGAGGGTTCAAAAACTACTATAGGTAGGCAGTGGTTGCCGACCTCTCATATTGTTCAAAACGTATTAATTCATATGATTTTGGCAATAATATGAGTAAATTAAATAATAAACACATGAAAATGAATAATTATTATATGTATAAGGGAAAATTGCTGAAATATTCCCATATTCTCTTAGTATTATAGAGAAAAGCCGTTTTAGTGAAAGGGTATAGTAGTGTAAGTTACCTGAAGTACGACAGAGGGTTCAAAAACTACTATAGGTAGGCAGTGGTTGCCAACCTCTCATATTGTTCAAAACGTATTAATTCATATGATTTTGGCAATATTATGAGTAAATTAAATAATAAACACATGAAAATGAATATGTATTATATGTATAAGGGAAAATTGCTGAAATATTCCCATATTCTCTTAGTATTATAGAGAAAAGCCGTTTTAGTGAAAGGGTATAATAGTGTAAGTTACCTGAAGTACGACAGAGGGTTCAAAAACTACTATAGGTAGGCCGTGGTTGCCGACCTCTCATATTGTTCAAAACGTATTAATTCATATGATTTTGGCAATATATGAGTAAATTAAATAATAAACACATGAAAATGAATATTATTATATGTATAAGGGAAAATTGCTGAAATATTCCCATATTCTCTTAGTATTATAGAGAAAAGCCGTTTTAGTGAAAGGGTATAATAGTGTAAGTTACCTGAAGTACGACAGAGGGTTCAAAAACTACTATAGGTAGGCCGTGGTTGCCGACCTCTCATATTGTTCAAAACGTATTAATTCATATGATTTTGGCAATATATGAGTAAATTAAATAATAAACACATGAAAATGAATATTATTATATGTATAAGGGAAAATTGCTGAAATATTCCCATATTCTCTTAGTATTATAGAGAAAAGCCGTTTTAGTGAAAGGGTATAATAGTGTAAGTTACCTGAAGTACGACAGAGGGTTCAAAAACTACTATAGGTAGGCAGTGGTTGCCGACCTCTCATATTGTTCAAAACGTATTAATTCATATGATTTTGGCAATAATATGAGTAAATTAAATAATAAACACATGAAAATGAATATTATTATATGTATAAGGGAAAATTGCTGAAATATTCCCATATTCTCTTAGTATTATAGAGAAAAGCCGTTTTAGTGAAAGGGTATAATAGTGTAAGTTACCTGAAGTACGACAGAGGGTTCAAAAACTACTATAGGTAGGCCGTGGTTGCCGACCTCTCATATTGTTCAAAACGTATTAATTCATATGATTTTGGCAATATATGAGTAAATTAAATAATAAACACATGAAAATGAATATTATTATATGTATAAGGGAAAATTGCTGAAATATTCCCATATTCTCTTAGTATTATAGAGAAAGCCGTTTTAGTGAAAGGGTATAATAGTGTAAGTTACCTGAAGTACGACAGAGGGTTCAAAAACTACTATAGGTAGGCAGTGGTTGCCGACCTCTCATATTGTTCAAAACGTATTAATTCATATGATTTTGGCAATATTATGAGTAAATTAAATAATAAACACATGAAAATGAATATTATTATATGTATAAGGGAAAATTGCTGAAATATTCCCATATTCTCTTAGTATTATAGAGAAAAGCCGTTTTAGTGAAAGGGTATAATAGTGTAAGTTACCTGAAGTACGACAGAGGGTTCAAAAACTACTATAGGTAGGCAGTGGTTGCCGACCTCTCATATTGTTCAAAACGTATTAATTCATATGATTTTGGCAATATATGAGTAAATTAAATAATAAACACATGAAAATGAATATTATTATATGTATAAGGGAAAATTGCTGAAATATTCCCATATTCTCTTAGTATTATAGAGAAAAGCCGTTTTAGTGAAAGGGTATAATAGTGTAAGTTACCTGAAGTACGACAGAGGGTTCAAAAACTACTATAGGTAGGCAGTGGTTGCCGACCTCTCATATTGTTCAAAACGTATTAATTCATATGATTTTGGCAATATTATGAGTAAATTAAATAATAAACACATGAAAATGAATATTATTATATGTATAAGGGAAAATTGCTGAAATATTCCCATATTCTCTTAGTATTATAGAGAAAAGCCGTTTTAGTGAAAGGGTATAATAGTGTAAGTTACCTGAAGTACGACAGAGGGTTCAAAAACTACTATAGGTAGGCAGTGGTTGCCGACCTCTCATATTGTTCAAAACGTATTAATTCATATGATTTTGGCAATATATGAGTAAATTAAATAATAAACACATGAAAATGAATATTATTATATGTATAAGGGAAAATTGCTGAAATATTCCCATATTCTCTTAGTATTATAGAGAAAAGCCGTTTTAGTGAAAGGGTATAATAGTGTAAGTTACCTGAAGTACGACAGAGGGTTCAAAAACTACTATAGGTAGGCCGTGGTTGCCGACCTCTCATATTGTTCAAAACGTATTAATTCATATGATTTTGGCAATAATATGAGTAAATTAAATAATAAACACATGAAAATGAATATTATTATATGTATAAGGGAAAATTGCTGAAATATTCCCATATTCTCTTAGTATTATAGAGAAAAGCCGTTTTAGTGAAAGGGTATAATAGTGTAAGTTACCTGAAGTACGACAGAGGGTTCAAAAACTACTATAGGTAGGCGTGGTTGCCGACCTCTCATATTGTTCAAAACGTATTAATTCATATGATTTTGGCAATAATATGAGTAAATTAAATAATAAACACATGAAAATGAATATTATTATATGTATAAGGGAAAATTGCTGAAATATTCCCATATTCTCTTAGTATTATAGAGAAAAGCCGTTTTAGTGAAACGGTATAGTAGTGTAAGTTACCTGAAGTACGACAGAGGGTTCAAAAACTACTATAGGTAGGCAGTGGTTGCCGACCTCTCATATTGTTCAAAACGTATTAATTCATATGATTTTGGCAATATATGAGTAAATTAAATAATAAACACATGAAAATGAATATTATTATATGTATAAGGGAAAATTGCTGAAATATTCCCATATTCTCTTAGTATTATAGAGAAAAGCCGTTTTAGTGAAAGGGTATAATAGTGTAAGTTACCTGAAGTACGACAGAGGGTTCAAAAACTACTATAGGTAGGCAGTGGTTGCCGACCTCTCATATTGTTCAAAACGTATTAATTCATATGATTTTGGCAATAATATGAGTAAATTAAATAATAAACACATGAAAATGAATATTATTATATGTATAAGGGAAAATTGCTGAAATATTCCCATATTCTCTTAGTATTATAGAGAAAAGCCGTTTTAGTGAAAGGGTATAATAGTGTAAGTTACCTGAAGTACGACAGAGGGTTCAAAAACTACTATAGGTAGGCAGTGGTTGCCGACCTCTCATATTGTTCAAAACGTATTAATTCATATGATTTTGGCAATATATGAGTAAATTAAATAATAAACACATGAAAATGAATATTATTATATGTATAAGGGAAAATTGCTGAAATATTCCCATATTCTCTTAGTATTATAGAGAAAAGCCGTTTTAGTGAAAGGGTATAATAGTGTAAGTTACCTGAAGTACGACAGAGGGTTCAAAAACTACTATAGGTAGGCAGTGGTTGCCGACCTCTCATATTGTTCAAAACGTATTAATTCATATGATTTTGGCAATATATGAGTAAATTAAATAATAAACACATGAAAATGAATATTATTATATGTATAAGGGAAAATTGCTGAAATATTCCCATATTCTCTTAGTATTATAGAGAAAAGCCGTTTTAGTGAAAGGGTATAATAGTGTAAGTTACCTGAAGTACGACAGAGGGTTCAAAAACTACTATAGGTAGGCAGTGGTTGCCGACCTCTCATATTGTTCAAAACGTATTAATTCATATGATTTTGGCAATAATATGAGTAAATTAAATAATGAACACATGAAAATGAATATTATTATATGTATAAGGGAAAATTGCTGAAATATTCCCATATTCTCTTAGTATTATAGAGAAAGCCATTTTAGTGAAAGGGTATAGTAGTGTAAGTTACCTGAAGTACGACAGAGGGTTCAAAAACTACTATAGGTAGGCAGTGGTTGCCACCTCTCATATTGTTCAAAACGTATTAATTCATATGATTTTGGCAATATTATGAGTAAATTAAATAATAAACACATGAAAATGAATATTATTATATGTATAAGGGAAAATTGCTGAAATATTCCCATATTCTCTTAGTATTATAGAGAAAAGCCGTTTTAGTGAAAGGGTATAATAGTGTAAGTTACCTGAAGTACGACAGAGGGTTCAAAAACTACTATAGGTAGGCCGTGGTTGCCGACCTCTCATATTGTTCAAAACGTATTAATTCATATGATTTTGGCAATAATATGAGTAAATTAAATAATAAACACATGAAAATGAATATTATTATATGTATAAGGGAAAATTGCTGAAATATTCCCATATTCTCTTAGTATTATAGAGAAAAGCCGTTTTAGTGAAAGGGTATAGTAGTGTAAGTTACCTGAAGTACGACAGAGGGTTCAAAAACTACTATAGGTAGGCAGTGGTTGCCGACCTCTCATATTGTTCAAAACGTATTAATTCATATGATTTTGGCAATAATATGAGTAAATTAAATAATAAACACATGAAAATGAATATTATTATATGTATAAGGGAAAATTGCTGAAATATTCCCATATTCTCTTAGTATTATAGAGAAAAGCCGTTTTAGTGAAAGGGTATAGTAGTGTAAGTTACCTGAAGTACGACAGAGGGTTCAAAAACTACTATAGGTAGGCAGTGGTTGCCGACCTCTCATATTGTTCAAAACGTATTAATTCATATGATTTTGGCAATAATATGAGTAAATTAAATAATAAACACATGAAAATGAATATTATTATATGTATAAGGGAAAATTGCTGAAATATTCCCATATTCTCTTAGTATTATAGAGAAAAGCCGTTTTAGTGAAAGGGTATAATAGTGTAAGTTACCTGAAGTACGACAGAGGGTTCAAAAACTACTATAGGTAGGCCGTGGTTGCCGACCTCTCATATTGTTCAAAACGTATTAATTCATATGATTTTGGCAATAATATGAGTAAATTAAATAATAAACACATGAAAATGAATATTATTATATGTATAAGGGAAAATTGCTGAAATATTCCCATATTCTCTTAGTATTATAGAGAAAAGCCGTTTTAGTGAAAGGGTATATAGTGTAAGTTACCTGAAGTACGACAGAGGGTTCAAAAACTACTATAGGTAGGCAGTGGTTGCCGACCTCTCATATTGTTCAAAACGTATTAATTCATATGATTTTGGCAATATATGAGTAAATTAAATAATAAACACATGAAAATGAATATTATTATATGTATAAGGGAAAATTGCTGAAATATTCCCATATTCTCTTAGTATTATAGAGAAAAGCCGTTTTAGTGAAAGGGTATAATAGTGTAAGTTACCTGAAGTACGACAGAGGGTTCAAAAACTACTATAGGTAGGCCGTGGTTGCCGACCTCTCATATTGTTCAAAACGTATTAATTCATATGATTTTGGCAATAATATGAGTAAATTAAATAATAAACACATGAAAATGAATATTATTATATGTATAAGGGAAAATTGCTGAAATATTCCCATATTCTCTTAGTATTATAGAGAAAAGCCGTTTTAGTGAAAGGGTATAGTAGTGTAAGTTACCTGAAGTACGACAGAGGGTTCAAAAACTACTATAGGTAGGCAGTGGTTGCCACCTCTCATATTGTTCAAAACGTATTAATTCATATGATTTTGGCAATATATGAGTAAATTAAATAATAAACACATGAAAATGAATATTATTATATGTATAAGGGAAAATTGCTGAAATATTCCCATATTCTCTTAGTATTATAGAGAAAAGCCGTTTTAGTGAAAGGGTATAATAGTGTAAGTTACCTGAAGTACGACAGAGGGTTCAAAAACTACTATAGGTAGGCAGTGGTTGCCGACCTCTCATATTGTTCAAAACGTATTAATTCATATGATTTTGGCAATAATATGAGTAAATTAAATAATAAACACATGAAAATGAATATTATTATATGTATAAGGGAAAATTGCTGAAATATTCCCATATTCTCTTAGTATTATAGAGAAAGCCGTTTTAGTGAAAGGGTATAGTAGTGTAAGTTACCTGAAGTACGACAGAGGGTTCAAAAACTACTATAGGTAGGCAGTGGTTGCCGACCTCTCATATTGTTCAAAACGTATTAATTCATATGATTTTGGCAATATTATGAGTAAATTAAATAATAAACACATGAAAATGAATATTATTATATGTATAAGGGAAAATTGCTGAAATATTCCCATATTCTCTTAGTATTATAGAGAAAAGCCGTTTTAGTGAAAGGGTATAATAGTGTAAGTTACCTGAAGTACGACAGAGGGTTCAAAAACTACTATAGGTAGGCAGTGGTTGCCGACCTCTCATATTGTTCAAAACGTATTAATTCATATGATTTTGGCAATAATATGAGTAAATTAAATAATAAACACATGAAAATGAATATTATTATATGTATAAGGGAAAATTGCTGAAATATTCCCATATTCTCTTAGTATTATAGAGAAAAGCCGTTTTAGTGAAAGGGTATAATAGTGTAAGTTACCTGAAGTACGACAGAGGGTTCAAAAACTACTATAGGTAGGCAGTGGTTGCCGACCTCTCATATTGTTCAAAACGTATTAATTCATATGATTTTGGCAATAATATGAGTAAATTAAATAATAAACACATGAAAATGAATATTATTATATGTATAAGGGAAAATTGCTGAAATATTCCCATATTCTCTTAGTATTATAGAGAAAAGCCGTTTTAGTGAAAGGGTATAATAGTGTAAGTTACCTGAAGTACGACAGAGGGTTCAAAAACTACTATAGGTAGGCAGTGGTTGCCGACCTCTCATATTGTTCAAAACGTATTAATTCATATGATTTTGGCAATAATATGAGTAAATTAAATAATAAACACATGAAAATGAATATTATTATATGTATAAGGGAAAATTGCTGAAATATTCCCATATTCTCTTTGTATTATAGAGAAAACCGTTTTAGTGAAAGGGTATAGTAGTGTAAGTTACCTGAAGTACGACAGAGGGTTCAAAAACTACTATAGGTAGGCAGTGGTTGCCGACCTCTCATATTGTTCAAAACGTATTAATTCATATGATTTTGGCAATATATGAGTAAATTAAATAATAAACACATGAAAATGAATATTATTATATGTATAAGGGAAAATTGCTGAAATATTCCCATATTCTCTTAGTATTATAGAGAAAAGCCGTTTTAGTGAAAGGGTATAATAGTGTAAGTTACCTGAAGTACGACAGAGGGTTCAAAAACTACTATAGGTAGGCCGTGGTTGCCGACCTCTCATATTGTTCAAAACGTATTAATTCATATGATTTTGGCAATAATATGAGTAAATTAAATAATAAACACATGAAAATGAATATTATTATATGTATAAGGGAAAATTGCTGAAATATTCCCATATTCTCTTAGTATTATAGAGAAAGCCGTTTTAGTGAAAGGGTATAGTAGTGTAAGTTACCTGAAGTACGACAGAGGGTTCAAAAACTACTATAGGTAGGCAGTGGTTGCCGACCTCTCATATTGTTCAAAACGTATTAATTCATATGATTTTGGCAATAATATGAGTAAATTAAATAATAAACACATGAAAATGAATATTATTATATGTATAAGGGAAAATGCTGAAATATTCCCATATTCTCTTAGTATTATAGAGAAACCCCATTTTGTGAAAGGGTATAGTAGTGTAAGTTACCTGAAGTACGACAGAGGGTTCAAAAACTACTATAGGTAGGCAGTGGTTGCCGACCTCTCATATTGTTCAAAACGTATTAATTCATATGATTTTGGCAATATATGAGTAAATTAAATAATAAACACATGAAAATGAATATTATTATATGTATAAGGGAAAATTGCTGAAATATTCCCATATTCTCTTAGTATTATAGAGAAAAGCCGTTTTAGTGAAAGGGTATAATAGTGTAAGTTACCTGAAGTACGACAGAGGGTTCAAAAACTACTATAGGTAGGCAGTGGTTGCCGACCTCTCATATTGTTCAAAACGTATTAATTCATATGATTTTGGCAATAATATGAGTAAATTAAATAATAAACACATGAAAATGAATATTATTATATGTATAAGGGAAAATTGCTGAAATATTCCCATATTCTCTTAGTATTATAGAGAAAAGCCGTTTTAGTGAAAGGGTATAATAGTGTAAGTTACCTGAAGTACGACAGAGGGTTCAAAAACTACTATAGGTAGGCCGTGGTTGCCGACCTCTCATATTGTTCAAAACGTATTAATTCATATGATTTTGGCAATAATATGAGTAAATTAAATAATAAACACATGAAAATGAATATTATTATATGTATAAGGGAAAATTGCTGAAATATTCCCATATTCTCTTAGTATTATAGAGAAAAGCCGTTTTAGTGAAAGGGTATAATAGTGTAAGTTACCTGAAGTACGACAGAGGGTTCAAAAACTACTATAGGTAGGCAGTGGTTGCCGACCTCTCATATTGTTCAAAACGTATTAATTCATATGATTTTGGCAATATATGAGTAAATTAAATAATAAACACATGAAAATGAATATTATTATATGTATAAGGGAAAATTGCTGAAATATTCCCATATTCTCTTAGTATTATAGAGAAAGCCGTTTTAGTGAAAGGGTATAGTAGTGTAAGTTACCTGAAGTACGACAGAGGGTTCAAAAACTACTATAGGTAGGCAGTGGTTGCCGACCTCTCATATTGTTCAAAACGTATTAATTCATATGATTTTGGCAATATATGAGTAAATTAAATAATAAACACATGAAAATGAATAATTATTATATGTATAAGGGAAAATTGCTGAAATATTCCCATATTCTCTTAGTATTATAGAGAAAGCCGTTTTAGTGAAACGGTATAGTAGTGTAAGTTACCTGAAGTACGACAGAGGGTTCAAAAACTACTATAGGTAGGCAGTGGTTGCCGACCTCTCATATTGTTCAAAACGTATTAATTCATATGATTTTGGCAATATTATGAGTAAATTAAATAATAAACACATGAAAATGAATAATTATTATATGTATAAGGGAAAATGTTGAAATATTCCCATATTCTCTTAGTATTATAGAGAAAAGCCGTTTTAGTGAAACGGTATAGTAGTGTAAGTTACCTGAAGTACGACAGAGGGTTCAAAAACTACTATAGGTAGGCAGTGGTTGCCGACCTCTCATATTGTTCAAAACGTATTAATTCATATGATTTTGGCAATATATGAGTAAATTAAATAATAAACACATGAAAATGAATATTATTATATGTATAAGGGAAAATTGCTGAAATATTCCCATATTCTCTTAGTATTATAGAGAAAAGCCGTTTTAGTGAAAGGGTATAATAGTGTAAGTTACCTGAAGTACGACAGAGGGTTCAAAAACTACTATAGGTAGGCAGTGGTTGCCGACCTCTCATATTGTTCAAAACGTATTAATTCATATGATTTTGGCAATAATATGAGTAAATTAAATAATAAACACATGAAAATGAATAATTATTATATGTATAAGGGAAAATTGCTGAAATATTCCCATATTCTCTTAGTATTATAGAGAAAAGCCGTTTTAGTGAAAGGGTATAGTAGTGTAAGTTACCTGAAGTACGACAGAGGGTTCAAAAACTACTATAGGTAGGCAGTGGTTGCCGACCTCTCATATTGTTCAAAACGTATTAATTCATATGATTTTGGCAATAATATGAGTAAATTAAATAATAAACACATGAAAATGAATATTATTATATGTATAAGGGAAAATTGCTGAAATATTCCCATATTCTCTTAGTATTATAGAGAAAAGCCGTTTTAGTGAAAGGGTATAATAGTGTAAGTTACCTGAAGTACGACAGAGGGTTCAAAAACTACTATAGGTAGGCAGTGGTTGCCGACCTCTCATATTGTTCAAAACGTATTAATTCATATGATTTTGGCAATAATATGAGTAAATTAAATAATAAACACATGAAAATGAATATTATTATATGTATAAGGGAAAATTGCTGAAATATTCCCATATTCTCTTAGTATTATAGAGAAAAGCCGTTTTAGTGAAAGGGTATAATAGTGTAAGTTACCTGAAGTACGACAGAGGGTTCAAAAACTACTATAGGTAGGCAGTGGTTGCCGACCTCTCATATTGTTCAAAACGTATTAATTCATATGATTTTGGCAATAATATGAGTAAATTAAATAATAAACACATGAAAATGAATAATTATTATATGTATAAGGGAAAATTGCTGAAATATTCCCATATTCTCTTAGTATTATAGAGAAAAGCCGTTTTAGTGAAAGGGTATAATAGTGTAAGTTACCTGAAGTACGACAGAGGGTTCAAAAACTACTATAGGTAGGCAGTGGTTGCCGACCTCTCATATTGTTCAAAACGTATTAATTCATATGATTTTGGCAATAATATGAGTAAATTAAATAATAAACACATGAAAATGAATAATTATTATATGTATAAGGGAAAATTGCTGAAATATTCCCATATTCTCTTAGTATTATAGAGAAAAGCCGTTTTAGTGAAAGGGTATAGTAGTGTAAGTTACCTGAAGTACGACAGAGGGTTCAAAAACTACTATAGGTAGGCAGTGGTTGCCGACCTCTCATATTGTTCAAAACGTATTAATTCATATGATTTTGGCAATATATGAGTAAATTAAATAATAAACACATGAAAATGAATATTATTATATGTATAAGGGAAAATTGCTGAAATATTCCCATATTCTCTTAGTATTATAGAGAAAAGCCGTTTTAGTGAAAGGGTATAATAGTGTAAGTTACCTGAAGTACGACAGAGGGTTCAAAAACTACTATAGGTAGGCAGTGGTTGCCGACCTCTCATATTGTTCAAAACGTATTAATTCATATGATTTTGGCAATAAATGAGTAAATTAAATAATAACACATGAAAATGAATATTATTATATGTATAAGGGAAAATTGCTGAAATATTCCCATATTCTCTTATATTATAGAGAAACCCATTTTGTGAAAGGGTATAGTAGTGTAAGTTACCTGAAGTACGACAGAGGGTTCAAAAACTACTATAGGTAGGCAGTGGTTGCCGACCTCTCATATTGTTCAAAACGTATTAATTCATATGATTTTGGCAATAATATGAGTAAATTAAATAATAAACACATGAAAATGAATAATTATTATATGTATAAGGGAAAATTGCTGAAATATTCCCATATTCTCTTAGTATTATAGAGAAAAGCCGTTTTAGTGAAAGGGTATAATAGTGTAAGTTACCTGAAGTACGACAGAGGGTTCAAAAACTACTATAGGTAGGCAGTGGTTGCCGACCTCTCATATTGTTCAAAACGTATTAATTCATATGATTTTGGCAATATATGAGTAAATTAAATAATAAACACATGAAAATGAATATTATTATATGTATAAGGGAAAATTGCTGAAATATTCCCATATTCTCTTAGTATTATAGAGAAAAGCCGTTTTAGTGAAAGGGTATAATAGTGTAAGTTACCTGAAGTACGACAGAGGGTTCAAAAACTACTATAGGTAGGCCGTGGTTGCCGACCTCTCATATTGTTCAAAACGTATTAATTCATATGATTTTGGCAATAATATGAGTAAATTAAATAATAAACACATGAAAATGAATAATTATTATATGTATAAGGGAAAATTGCTGAAATATTCCCATATTCTCTTAGTATTATAGAGAAAAGCCGTTTTAGTGAAAGGGTATAATAGTGTAAGTTACCTGAAGTACGACAGAGGGTTCAAAAACTACTATAGGTAGGCCGTGGTTGCCGACCTCTCATATTGTTCAAAACGTATTAATTCATATGATTTTGGCAATAACATGAGTAAATTAAATAATGAACACATGAAAATGATATTTATTATATGTATAAGGGAAAATTGCTGAAATATTCCCATATTCTCTTAGTATTATAGAGAAAAGCCGTTTTAGTGAAACGGTATAGTAGTGTAAGTTACCTGAAGTACGACAGAGGGTTCAAAAACTACTATAGGTAGGCAGTGGTTGCCATCCTCTCATATTGTTCAAAACGTATTAATTCATATGATTTTGGCAATAATATGAGTAAATTAAATAATAAACACATGAAAATGAATAATTATTATATGTATAAGGGAAAATTGCTGAAATATTCCCATATTCTCTTAGTATTATAGAGAAAAGCCGTTTTAGTGAAACGGTATAGTAGTGTAAGTTACCTGAAGTACGACAGAGGGTTCAAAAACTACTATAGGTAGGCAGTGGTTGCCGACCTCTCATATTGTTCAAAACGTATTAATTCATATGATTTTGGCAATAATATGAGTAAATTAAATAATAAACACATGAAAATGAATAATTATTATATGTATAAGGGAAAATTGCTGAAATATTCCCATATTCTCTTAGTATTATAGAGAAAAGCCGTTTTAGTGAAAGGGTATATAGTGTAAGTTACCTGAAGTACGACAGAGGGTTCAAAAACTACTATAGGTAGGCAGTGGTTGCCGACCTCTCATATTGTTCAAAACGTATTAATTCATATGATTTTGGCAATAATATGAGTAAATTAAATAATAAACACATGAAAATGAATAATTATTATATGTATAAGGGAAAATGCTGAAATATTCCCATATTCTCTTAGTATTATAGAGAAAAGCCGTTTTAGTGAAACGGTATAGTAGTGTAAGTTACCTGAAGTACGACAGAGGGTTCAAAAACTACTATAGGTAGGCAGTGGTTGCCGACCTCTCATATTGTTCAAAACGTATTAATTCATATGATTTTGGCAATAATATGAGTAAATTAAATAATAAACACATGAAAATGAATAATTATTATATGTATAAGGGAAAATGTTGAAATATTCCCATATTCTCTTAGTATTATAGAGAAAAGCCGTTTTAGTGAAAGGGTATAATAGTGTAAGTTACCTGAAGTACGACAGAGGGTTCAAAAACTACTATAGGTAGGCAGTGGTTGCCGACCTCTCATATTGTTCAAAACGTATTAATTCATATGATTTTGGCAATATATGAGTAAATTAAATAATAAACACATGAAAATGAATATTATTATATGTATAAGGGAAAATTGCTGAAATATTCCCATATTCTCTTAGTATTATAGAGAAAAGCCGTTTTAGTGAAAGGGTATAGTAGTGTAAGTTACCTGAAGTACGACAGAGGGTTCAAAAACTACTATAGGTAGGCAGTGGTTGCCACCTCTCATATTGTTCAAAACGTATTAATTCATATGATTTTGGCAATATTATGAGTAAATTAAATAATAAACACATGAAAATGAATATTATTATATGTATAAGGGAAAATTGCTGAAATATTCCCATATTCTCTTAGTATTATAGAGAAAAGCCGTTTTAGTGAAAGGGTATAATAGTGTAAGTTACCTGAAGTACGACAGAGGGTTCAAAAACTACTATAGGTAGGCAGTGGTTGCCGACCTCTCATATTGTTCAAAACGTATTAATTCATATGATTTTGGCAATATATGAGTAAATTAAATAATAAACACATGAAAATGAATATTATTATATGTATAAGGGAAAATTGCTGAAATATTCCCATATTCTCTTAGTATTATAGAGAAAAGCCGTTTTAGTGAAAGGGTATAGTAGTGTAAGTTACCTGAAGTACGACAGAGGGTTCAAAAACTACTATAGGTAGGCAGTGGTTGCCGACCTCTCATATTGTTCAAAACGTATTAATTCATATGATTTTGGCAATAATATGAGTAAATTAAATAATAAACACATGAAAATGAATATTATTATATGTATAAGGGAAAATTGCTGAAATATTCCCATATTCTCTTAGTATTATAGAGAAAAGCCGTTTTAGTGAAAGGGTATAATAGTGTAAGTTACCTGAAGTACGACAGAGGGTTCAAAAACTACTATAGGTAGGCAGTGGTTGCCGACCTCTCATATTGTTCAAAACGTATTAATTCATATGATTTTGGCAATAATATGAGTAAATTAAATAATAAACACATGAAAATGAATATTATTATATGTATAAGGGAAAATTGCTGAAATATTCCCATATTCTCTTAGTATTATAGAGAAAAGCCGTTTTAGTGAAAGGGTATAGTAGTGTAAGTTACCTGAAGTACGACAGAGGGTTCAAAAACTACTATAGGTAGGCAGTGGTTGCCAACCTCTCATATTGTTCAAAACGTATTAATTCATATGATTTTGGCAATATATGAGTAAATTAAATAATAACACATGAAAATGAATATTATTATATGTATAAGGGAAAATTGCTGAAATATTCCCATATTCTCTTAGTATTATAGAGAAAAGCCGTTTTAGTGAAAGGGTATAATAGTGTAAGTTACCTGAAGTACGACAGAGGGTTCAAAAACTACTATAGGTAGGCAGTGGTTGCCGACCTCTCATATTGTTCAAAACGTATTAATTCATATGATTTTGGCAATAATATGAGTAAATTAAATAATAAACACATGAAAATGAATAATTATTATATGTATAAGGGAAAATTGCTGAAATATTCCCATATTCTCTTAGTATTATAGAGAAAAGCCGTTTTAGTGAAAGGGTATAATAGTGTAAGTTACCTGAAGTACGACAGAGGGTTCAAAAACTACTATAGGTAGGCCGTGGTTGCCGACCTCTCATATTGTTCAAAACGTATTAATTCATATGATTTTGGCAATAATATGAGTAAATTAAATAATAAACACATGAAAATGAATATTATTATATGTATAAGGGAAAATTGCTGAAATATTCCCATATTCTCTTAGTATTATAGAGAAAAGCCGTTTTAGTGAAAGGGTATAGTAGTGTAAGTTACCTGAAGTACGACAGAGGGTTCAAAAACTACTATAGGTAGGCAGTGGTTGCCAACCTCTCATATTGTTCAAAACGTATTAATTCATATGATTTTGGCAATATATGAGTAAATTAAATAATAAACACATGAAAATGAATAATTATTATATGTATAAGGGAAAATTGCTGAAATATTCCCATATTCTCTTAGTATTATAGAGAAAGCCGTTTTAGTGAAACGGTATAGTAGTGTAAGTTACCTGAAGTACGACAGAGGGTTCAAAAACTACTATAGGTAGGCAGTGGTTGCCACCTCTCATATTGTTCAAAACGTATTAAT
The DNA here is from genome assembly GCF_004382195.2 of Drosophila sechellia. NCBI lineage: Eukaryota > Metazoa > Arthropoda > Insecta > Diptera > Drosophilidae > Drosophila > Drosophila sechellia. The sequence continues at coordinate 71,801 of NW_022611339.1, forward strand.
TCATATGATTTTGGCAATAATATGAGTAAATTAAATAATAAACACATGAAAATGAATAATTATTATATGTATAAGGGAAAATTGCTGAAATATTCCCATATTCTCTTAGTATTATAGAGAAAAGCCGTTTTAGTGAAACGGTATAGTAGTGTAAGTTACCTGAAGTACGACAGAGGGTTCAAAAACTACTATAGGTAGGCAGTGGTTGCCGACCTCTCATATTGTTCAAAACGTATTAATTCATATGATTTTGGCAATAATATGAGTAAATTAAATAATAAACACATGAAAATGAATATTATTATATGTATAAGGGAAAATTGCTGAAATATTCCCATATTCTCTTAGTATTATAGAGAAAAGCCGTTTTAGTGAAACGGTATAGTAGTGTAAGTTACCTGAAGTACGACAGAGGGTTCAAAAACTACTATAGGTAGGCAGTGGTTGCCATCCTCTCATATTGTTCAAAACGTATTAATTCATATGATTTTGGCAATAATATGAGTAAATTAAATAATAAACACATGAAAATGAATATTATTATATGTATAAGGGAAAATTGCTGAAATATTCCCATATTCTCTTAGTATTATAGAGAAAAGCCGTTTTAGTGAAACGGTATAGTAGTGTAAGTTACCTGAAGTACGACAGAGGGTTCAAAAACTACTATAGGTAGGCAGTGGTTGCCGACCTCTCATATTGTTCAAAACGTATTAATTCATATGATTTTGGCAATAATATGAGTAAATTAAATAATAAACACATGAAAATGAATATTATTATATGTATAAGGGAAAATTGCTGAAATATTCCCATATTCTCTTAGTATTATAGAGAAAAGCCGTTTTAGTGAAAGGGTATATAGTGTAAGTTACCTGAAGTACGACAGAGGGTTCAAAAACTACTATAGGTAGGCAGTGGTTGCCGACCTCTCATATTGTTCAAAACGTATTAATTCATATGATTTTGGCAATAATATGAGTAAATTAAATAATAAACACATGAAAATGAATATTATTATATGTATAAGGGAAAATGCTGAAATATTCCCATATTCTCTTAGTATTATAGAGAAAAGCCGTTTTAGTGAAAGGGTATAATAGTGTAAGTTACCTGAAGTACGACAGAGGGTTCAAAAACTACTATAGGTAGGCAGTGGTTGCCGACCTCTCATATTGTTCAAAACGTATTAATTCATATGATTTTGGCAATATATGAGTAAATTAAATAATAAACACATGAAAATGAATATTATTATATGTATAAGGGAAAATTGCTGAAATATTCCCATATTCTCTTAGTATTATAGAGAAAAGCCGTTTTAGTGAAAGGGTATAATAGTGTAAGTTACCTGAAGTACGACAGAGGGTTCAAAAACTACTATAGGTAGGCAGTGGTTGCCGACCTCTCATATTGTTCAAAACGTATTAATTCATATGATTTTGGCAATATTATGAGTAAATTAAATAATAAACACATGAAAATGAATATTATTATATGTATAAGGGAAAATTGCTGAAATATTCCCATATTCTCTTAGTATTATAGAGAAAAGCCGTTTTAGTGAAAGGGTATAATAGTGTAAGTTACCTGAAGTACGACAGAGGGTTCAAAAACTACTATAGGTAGGCAGTGGTTGCCGACCTCTCATATTGTTCAAAACGTATTAATTCATATGATTTTGGCAATAATATGAGTAAATTAAATAATAAACACATGAAAATGAATATTATTATATGTATAAGGGAAAATTGCTGAAATATTCCCATATTCTCTTAGTATTATAGAGAAAAGCCGTTTTAGTGAAAGGGTATATAGTGTAAGTTACCTGAAGTACGACAGAGGGTTCAAAAACTACTATAGGTAGGCAGTGGTTGCCACCTCTCATATTGTTCAAAACGTATTAATTCATATGATTTTGGCAATATTATGAGTAAATTAAATAATAAACACATGAAAATGAATAATTATTATATGTATAAGGGAAAATTGCTGAAATATTCCCATATTCTCTTAGTATTATAGAGAAAAGCCGTTTTAGTGAAAGGGTATAATAGTGTAAGTTACCTGAAGTACGACAGAGGGTTCAAAAACTACTATAGGTAGGCAGTGGTTGCCGACCTCTCATATTGTTCAAAACGTATTAATTCATATGATTTTGGCAATATATGAGTAAATTAAATAATAACACATGAAAATGAATATTATTATATGTATAAGGGAAAATTGCTGAAATATTCCCATATTCTCTTAGTATTATAGAGAAAAGCCGTTTTAGTGAAAGGGTATAATAGTGTAAGTTACCTGAAGTACGACAGAGGGTTCAAAAACTACTATAGGTAGGCAGTGGTTGCCGACCTCTCATATTGTTCAAAACGTATTAATTCATATGATTTTGGCAATAATATGAGTAAATTAAATAATAAACACATGAAAATGAATATTATTATATGTATAAGGGAAAATTGCTGAAATATTCCCATATTCTCTTAGTATTATAGAGAAAAGCCGTTTTAGTGAAAGGGTATATAGTGTAAGTTACCTGAAGTACGACAGAGGGTTCAAAAACTACTATAGGTAGGCAGTGGTTGCCGACCTCTCATATTGTTCAAAACGTATTAATTCATATGATTTTGGCAATAATATGAGTAAATTAAATAATGAACACATGAAAATGATATTATTATATGTATAAGGGAAAATGCTGAAATATTCCCATATTCTCTTAGTATTATAGAGAAAAGCCGTTTTAGTGAAAGGGTATAGTAGTGTAAGTTACCTAAGTACGACAGAGGGTTCAAAAACTACTATAGGTAGGCAGTGGTTGCCACCTCTCATATTGTTCAAAACGTATTAATTCATATGATTTTGGCAATAATATGAGTAAATTAAATAATAAACACATGAAAATGAATAATTATTATATGTATAAGGGAAAATTGCTGAAATATTCCCATATTCTCTTAGTATTATAGAGAAAAGCCGTTTTAGTGAAAGGGTATAATAGTGTAAGTTACCTGAAGTACGACAGAGGGTTCAAAAACTACTATAGGTAGGCAGTGGTTGCCGACCTCTCATATTGTTCAAAACGTATTAATTCATATGATTTTGGCAATAATATGAGTAAATTAAATAATAAACACATGAAAATGAATATTATTATATGTATAAGGGAAAATTGCTGAAATATTCCCATATTCTCTTAGTATTATAGAGAAAAGCCGTTTTATGAAAGGGTATAATAGTGTAAGTTACCTGAAGTACGACAGAGGGTTCAAAAACTACTATAGGTAGGCAGTGGTTGCCGACCTCTCATATTGTTCAAAACGTATTAATTCATATGATTTTGGCAATAATATGAGTAAATTAAATAATGAACACATGAAAATGAATATTATTATATGTATAAGGGAAAATTGCTGAAATATTCCCATATTCTCTTAGTATTATAGAGAAAAGCCGTTTTAGTGAAACGGTATAGTAGTGTAAGTTACCTGAAGTACGACAGAGGGTTCAAAAACTACTATAGGTAGGCAGTGGTTGCCACCTCTCATATTGTTCAAAACGTATTAATTCATATGATTTTGGCAATAATATGAGTAAATTAAATAATAAACACATGAAAATGAATAATTATTATATGTATAAGGGAAAATTGCTGAAATATTCCCATATTCTCTTAGTATTATAGAGAAAAGCCGTTTTAGTGAAAGGGTATAATAGTGTAAGTTACCTGAAGTACGACAGAGGGTTCAAAAACTACTATAGGTAGGCAGTGGTTGCCACCTCTCATATTGTTCAAAACGTATTAATTCATATGATTTTGGCAATAATATGAGTAAATTAAATAATAAACACATGAAAATGAATAATTATTATATGTATAAGGGAAAATTGCTGAAATATTCCCATATTCTCTTAGTATTATAGAGAAAAGCCGTTTTAGTGAAAGGGTATATAGTGTAAGTTACCTGAAGTACGACAGAGGGTTCAAAAACTACTATAGGTAGGCAGTGGTTGCCACCTCTCATATTGTTCAAAACGTATTAATTCATATGATTTTGGCAATAATATGAGTAAATTAAATAATAAACACATGAAAATGAATAATTATTATATGTATAAGGGAAAATTGCTGAAATATTCCCATATTCTCTTAGTATTATAGAGAAAGCCGTTTTAGTGAAAGGGTATAATAGTGTAAGTTACCTGAAGTACGACAGAGGGTTCAAAAACTACTATAGGTAGGCCGTGGTTGCCGACCTCTCATATTGTTCAAAACGTATTAATTCATATGATTTTGGCAATAATATGAGTAAATTAAATAATAAACACATGAAAATGAATAATTATTATATGTATAAGGGAAAATTGCTGAAATATTCCCATATTCTCTTAGTATTATAGAGAAAGCCGTTTTAGTGAAAGGGTATATAGTGTAAGTTACCTGAAGTACGACAGAGGGTTCAAAAACTACTATAGGTAGGCAGTGGTTGCCGACCTCTCATATTGTTCAAAACGTATTAATTCATATGATTTTGGCAATAATATGAGTAAATTAAATAATAAACACATGAAAATGAATAATTATTATATGTATAAGGGAAAATTGCTGAAATATTCCCATATTCTCTTAGTATTATAGAGAAAGCCGTTTTAGTGAAAGGGTATAGTAGTGTAAGTTACCTGAAGTACGACAGAGGGTTCAAAAACTACTATAGGTAGGCAGTGGTTGCCACCTCTCATATTGTTCAAAACGTATTAATTCATATGATTTTGGCAATATATGAGTAAATTAAATAATAAACACATGAAAATGAATAATTATTATATGTATAAGGGAAAATTGCTGAAATATTCCCATATTCTCTTAGTATTATAGAGAAAAGCCGTTTTAGTGAAACGGTATAGTAGTGTAAGTTACCTGAAGTACGACAGAGGGTTCAAAAACTACTATAGGTAGGCAGTGGTTGCCGACCTCTCATATTGTTCAAAACGTATTAATTCATATGATTTTGGCAATATATGAGTAAATTAAATAATAAACACATGAAAATGAATAATTATTATATGTATAAGGGAAAATTGCTGAAATATTCCCATATTCTCTTAGTATTATAGAGAAAGCCGTTTTAGTGAAACGGTATAGTAGTGTAAGTTACCTGAAGTACGACAGAGGGTTCAAAAACTACTATAGGTAGGCAGTGGTTGCCACCTCTCATATTGTTCAAAACGTATTAATTCATATGATTTTGGCAATAATATGAGTAAATTAAATAATAAACACATGAAAATGAATAATTATTATATGTATAAGGGAAAATTGCTGAAATATTCCCATATTCTCTTAGTATTATAGAGAAAAGCCGTTTTAGTGAAAGGGTATATAGTGTAAGTTACCTGAAGTACGACAGAGGGTTCAAAAACTACTATAGGTAGGCAGTGGTTGCCGACCTCTCATATTGTTCAAAACGTATTAATTCATATGATTTTGGCAATAATATGAGTAAATTAAATAATAAACACATGAAAATGAATAATTATTATATGTATAAGGGAAAATGTTGAAATATTCCCATATTCTCTTAGTATTATAGAGAAAAGCCGTTTTAGTGAAAGGGTATAATAGTGTAAGTTACCTGAAGTACGACAGAGGGTTCAAAAACTACTATAGGTAGGCAGTGGTTGCCACCTCTCATATTGTTCAAAACGTATTAATTCATATGATTTTGGCAATAATATGAGTAAATTAAATAATAAACACATGAAAATGAATAATTATTATATGTATAAGGGAAAATTGCTGAAATATTCCCATATTCTCTTAGTATTATAGAGAAAAGCCGTTTTAGTGAAAGGGTATAATAGTGTAAGTTACCTGAAGTACGACAGAGGGTTCAAAAACTACTATAGGTAGGCCGTGGTTGCCGACCTCTCATATTGTTCAAAACGTATTAATTCATATGATTTTGGCAATAATATGAGTAAATTAAATAATAAACACATGAAAATGAATAATTATTATATGTATAAGGGAAAATGTTGAAATATTCCCATATTCTCTTAGTATTATAGAGAAAAGCCGTTTTAGTGAAAGGGTATAGTAGTGTAAGTTACCTGAAGTACGACAGAGGGTTCAAAAACTACTATAGGTAGGCAGTGGTTGCCACCTCTCATATTGTTCAAAACGTATTAATTCATATGATTTTGGCAATATATGAGTAAATTAAATAATAAACACATGAAAATGAATAATTATTATATGTATAAGGGAAAATGTTGAAATATTCCCATATTCTCTTAGTATTATAGAGAAAGCCGTTTTAGTGAAAGGTATATAGTGTAAGTTACCTGAAGTACGACAGAGGGTTCAAAAACTACTATAGGTAGGCAGTGGTTGCCGACCTCTCATATTGTTCAAAACGTATTAATTCATATGATTTTGGCAATAATATGAGTAAATTAAATAATAAACACATGAAAATGAATATTATTATATGTATAAGGGAAAATTGCTGAAATATTCCCATATTCTCTTAGTATTATAGAGAAAAGCCGTTTTAGTGAAAGGGTATAATAGTGTAAGTTACCTGAAGTACGACAGAGGGTTCAAAAACTACTATAGGTAGGCAGTGGTTGCCGACCTCTCATATTGTTCAAAACGTATTAATTCATATGATTTTGGCAATATATGAGTAAATTAAATAATAAACACATGAAAATGAATATTATTATATGTATAAGGGAAAATTGCTGAAATATTCCCATATTCTCTTAGTATTATAGAGAAAAGCCGTTTTAGTGAAAGGGTATATAGTGTAAGTTACCTGAAGTACGACAGAGGGTTCAAAAACTACTATAGGTAGGCAGTGGTTGCCGACCTCTCATATTGTTCAAAACGTATTAATTCATATGATTTTGGCAATATATGAGTAAATTAAATAATAAACACATGAAAATGAATATTATTATATGTATAAGGGAAAATTGCTGAAATATTCCCATATTCTCTTAGTATTATAGAGAAAAGCCGTTTTAGTGAAAGGGTATAATAGTGTAAGTTACCTGAAGTACGACAGAGGGTTCAAAAACTACTATAGGTAGGCAGTGGTTGCCACCTCTCATATTGTTCAAAACGTATTAATTCATATGATTTTGGCAATAATATGAGTAAATTAAATAATAAACACATGAAAATGAATAATTATTATATGTATAAGGGAAAAATGTTGAAATATTCCCATATTCTCTTAGTATTATAGAGAAAAGCCGTTTTAGTGAAAGGGTATATAGTGTAAGTTACCTTAAGTACGACAGAGGGTTCAAAAACTACTATAGGTAGGCAGTGGTTGCCACCTCTCATATTGTTCAAAACGTATTAATTCATATGATTTTGGCAATATATGAGTAAATTAAATAATAAACACATGAAAATGAATAATTATTATATGTATAAGGGAAAATTGCTGAAATATTCCCATATTCTCTTAGTATTATAGAGAAAAGCCGTTTTAGTGAAAGGTATAATAGTGTAAGTTACCTGAAGTACGACAGAGGGTTCAAAAACTACTATAGGTAGGCAGTGGTTGCCGACCTCTCATATTGTTCAAAACGTATTAATTCATATGATTTTGGCAATAATGAGTAAATTAAATAATAACACTGAAAATAATATTATTATATGTATAAGGGAAAATTGCTGAAATATTCCCATATTCTCTTAGTATTATAGAGAAAAGCCGTTTTAGTGAAAGGTATATAGTGTAAGTTACCTGAAGTACGACAGAGGGTTCAAAAACTACTATAGGTAGGCAGTGGTTGCCACCTCTCATATTGTTCAAAACGTATTAATTCATATGATTTTGGCAATAATATGAGTAAATTAAATAATAAACACATGAAAATGAATAATTATTATATGTATAAGGGAAAATTGCTGAAATATTCCCATATTCTCTTAGTATTATAGAGAAAAGCCGTTTTAGTGAAAGGGTATAATAGTGTAAGTTACCTGAAGTACGACAGAGGGTTCAAAAACTACTATAGGTAGGCAGTGGTTGCCGACCTCTCATATTGTTCAAAACGTATTAATTCATATGATTTTGGCAATAATATGAGTAAATTAAATAATAAACACATGAAAATGAATAATTATTATATGTATAAGGGAAAATTGCTGAAATATTCCCATATTCTCTTAGTATTATAGAGAAAAGCCGTTTTAGTGAAAGGGTATAATAGTGTAAGTTACCTGAAGTACGACAGAGGGTTCAAAAACTACTATAGGTAGGCAGTGGTTGCCATCCTCTCATATTGTTCAAAACGTATTAATTCATATGATTTTGGCAATAATATGAGTAAATTAAATAATAAACACATGAAAATGAATAATTATTATATGTATAAGGGAAAATTGCTGAAATATTCCCATATTCTCTTAGTATTATAGAGAAAAGCCGTTTTAGTGAAAGGGTATAATAGTGTAAGTTACCTGAAGTACGACAGAGGGTTCAAAAACTACTATAGGTAGGCAGTGGTTGCCGACCTCTCATATTGTTCAAAACGTATTAATTCATATGATTTTGGCAATAACATGAGTAAATTAAATAATGAACACATGAAAATGAGTATTTATTATATGTATAAGGGAAAATGTTGAAATATTCCCATATTCTCTTAGTATTATAGAGAAAAGCCGTTTTAGTGAAAGGGTATAGTAGGGTAAGTTACCTTAAGTACGACAGAGGGTTCAAAAACTACTATAGGTAGGCAGTGGTTGCCAACCTCTCATATTGTTCAAAACGTATTAATTCATATGATTTTGGCAATAATATGAGTAAATTAAATAATAAACACATGAAAATGAATAATTATTATATGTATAAGGGAAAATTGCTGAAATATTCCCATATTCTCTTAGTATTATAGAGAAAAGCCGTTTTAGTGAAAGGGTATATAGTGTAAGTTACCTGAAGTACGACAGAGGGTTCAAAAACTACTATAGGTAGGCAGTGGTTGCCGACCTCTCATATTGTTCAAAACGTATTAATTCATATGATTTTGGCAATATATGAGTAAATTAAATAATAAACACATGAAAATGAATAATTATTATATGTATAAGGGAAAATGTTGAAATATTCCCATATTCTCTTAGTATTATAGAGAAAGCCGTTTTAGTGAAAGGTATATAGTGTAAGTTACCTGAAGTACGACAGAGGGTTCAAAAACTACTATAGGTAGGCAGTGGTTGCCAACCTCTCATATTGTTCAAAACGTATGTATTCATATGATTTTGGCAATAATATGAGTAAATTAAATAATAAACACATGAAAATGAATAATTATTATATGTATAAGGGAAAATTGCTGAAATATTCCCATATTCTCTTAGTATTATAGAGAAAAGCCGTTTTAGTGAAAGGGTATAATAGTGTAAGTTACCTGAAGTACGACAGAGGGTTCAAAAACTACTATAGGTAGGCAGTGGTTGCCAACCTCTCATATTGTTCAAAACGTATTAATTCATATGATTTTGGCAATATATGAGTAAATTAAATAATAAACACATGAAAATGAATAATTATTATATGTATAAGGGAAAATTGCTGAAATATTCCCATATTCTCTTAGTATTATAGAGAAAAGCCGTTTTAGTGAAAGGGTATAGTAGTGTAAGTTACCTGAAGTACGACAGAGGGTTCAAAAACTACTATAGGTAGGCAGTGGTTGCCGACCTCTCATATTGTTCAAAACGTATTAATTCATATATTTTATATGATAAATTAAATAATTTTTTTTTTTTTTTTTTCTTTAGCGTGCGTTTATTTATTTAAAATCTGTCCTAGTGGACAATAATTAAATGGTTTTGCGGGGGAACATTAGCTTAAGGGATACTATTGTACATGTATTTGTGGCGGGTTTTATATGTGTTGTCTATTGTTGTGGAAGATCGAGAGGGTGTCTCCTCATGAGACGTCTGCTTGTTTGGCTATTGTCTAACAGGTTGGTGGCGAGGTGGTTAGGGTGGTTTTCGAGCCTTTTCAGGTATCTCTCGCTGAGCCTGGAGATTTCATCAGCGACTTGTGGGATTCCAAGTTCCCTATGTATGGCGACATTCTCGTGGTAGGGATGCGCATTACAGGCAATTCTCAAGCACCTATTCTGGAACCGCTGTATACGCAGGCGATTCGTGTGGCTTGCCGTGCCCCATAGCTGTATCCCGTAGGTCCAGATGGGCTTGAGAATTGCCTTGTACACCAGGATTTTGTGGTTCTGCCTTAGCTTGGACCCTCTCCCAATAAGCCAATGCATCTGCCTCAGACGCGCATCGGCCTGTATGCGTTTGCTGACGATGTGGGGACGCCAAGTGAGCCTGCGGTCCAGGGTAAGTCCTAGGTACTTGGGTGCGGGTGCGTTGGGAATGATGACTCCGTTTAGCGTGACCGGTGGGCAGTCTCCTCTCCTTAGTGCAAATGTTGTTTGGGTAGATTTTTCCGCGTTCACTACGATGTTCCACCTGCTGAGCCAGGGATGTAGCGCGTCCATTTGCCTTTGGATTGTTTCGGAGGCTTCTCGTGGGTCGGATGAGGAGGCGAGGAAAGCCGTGTCATCTGCATAAGTCGCTATAGTTAGGTTCCTGGAGGGGATTATGGAAGGTCTGCGGTGTAAAGGGTGTACAGTATTGGTCCGAGCACACTGCCTTGCGGAACTCCAGCTCTGATCAGTCTGGGTAGGCTTATTGCACTTCCGCATCTGACTTGGAATGCTCTTCCCTCAGTGTAGGATTTGAGGAGGGTAAAATGGGGGCTTGGGAGGTAGGATTTGAGTTTATGGAGGAGTCCAGGATGCCAAACTCTGTCGAATGCCTGCTTCACGTCGAGCATTACAGCGCAGCAGTATTTCTTTTGCTCGAATGCCTCGAGGATCCGTTCGACTAGCCGGTGGCATTGCTCTGGTGTTCCGTGGGAGCGCCTGAAGCCAAACTGGTGATCGGGGATCAAACCAGCCTCATCCAGTACTGGCAATACTCTGCGCAAAAATACTCTTTCGAGTATTTTGGAGAGGATTGCCAGCAAACTAATCGGACGATAGGAGGCGAGATTGGCTTCAGGCTTACCAGGCTTGAGGAGGACAATAACCTCTGCTCTTTTCCACTCTTCCGGGAAGTACCCTAGCCGGAAGCAGCTGTTGTAAATGCTGGCCAGCATTTGTGTGCAGCGGGATGGAGCATTTTTAGGGCCGCCGCATCTATACGATCCAGGCCTGGAGATTTGTTGTTCTTCAGTAGAGCAATCTCCTGCGCAACTTCCTCAGGGTCGACTGGTTCCAACGGGGGACCGGGAGAGCTTGGGCTATTGAGAAACCGGGCTGTTTCAGCATGTTCTTCGGCAGTGCAGCAGTCGAACGGAGAGAAGGCGTTGTAAAGGTGTTCGGCGAAAGCTTCTGCTCTTTCAGCATCCGAAAGGCACCAGGATCCATCTGCTTTGCGCACTGCGGAAACCTTTTTGGCTGGTCGTTTAATGTGGCGGGTGACGTTCCACAGATTGTGGTCTGGGTCCCCGGGAGAGAGTTCCTCGAGGAATCTGAGGAAGGAGTCCTGGCGTAGGCTGGAGATCTTGTCCTTCAACTCCTTTGTGGCGTGATTGAGCGCTGTTTTGTCTCTTGGATTGCGCGTCAAGAACCAAACTCTCCTGAGACGCCTCTTCTCAGTCACGAGTGCCGCAATTTCCGGGGACCAGAGGTGGAGGTCCCTGCTAGGTGTTCTCGCAGTCTTTGGTGGCGGTGGGCTTGCGAATTCCGCAGCGTTTTGCATCTGCCTGGTGAGATTCCCGATAGCTTCATCAATGTTCCTGGGTGTGTTGAGGATGGGGTTCGGATTGACGGTGGAGAGCATCCAGGACGCGAACTTGGCGGCGTCGGTATATTTTCCAGTGAGCCTTCTGAGCGGGGTTTTCCTGAGGACTGGCGTGTTGATTAGCACGTTTATTGCACAGTGGTCTGACAGGAGATCAGCATTTGTTGTGCAGCTGATCTTCGCATGCCCTATGCCTTTCGACACAGCAAAGTCCAGTAGGTCTGGAGTCTTGAGGGGATTCGTTGGCCAGTGAGTGGGCTCGCCAGTGGAGTGGCAGTCCAGTCGGTGGCGTTGCAGGTACCCAAACAGAGTTTTCCCTTTGGGGTTGTTGGCGCGCGATCCCCACCAAGAATGTTTGGCGTTATAATCTCCAGCTGCTATGAAGCGGGGCCCAAAATGCTCGAAGAACTCACTGAGGTGAGATGCTGTTATGCGGTATCTGGGGGGAAAGTAGACCGCTCCAATGTCTAAATCTCCTTGCGGGCTGACAATCCTGATGACAGGACATTGTGCCCAGTCTTGCTGAAACGCGGGCAGCTCTAGGTATTGAATACCGCTCCTGATGAGGATGGCTGCTCCACCGCGTGCTCTGCCAGAAGGATGGTCTGCATGGATGAGGTCATATCCGCTGATATTAAAGTGGGATCTGGGGGAGAAGTGGGTTTCGGCTACGAGTAGGATATCGATCTGGTGGGTCTTCAGATGGTGCTCGACTATGGCCTTGCTGTTCTGCAGGCCGTTCGCATTCCAGACGACTAGGTGGAGCTTTAGTTGCATGACTTGCTGTTGAGAATGGTGGCCACCAGCTGTGTCATCTGGGTGAACATGCGCTCCATCATCCTTTCCATCATTCCTTCCATGCGAGCGAACATCGCTTCTATCTGACCGGAGTGTGGGGTTTCTGTTTGGGTTTGGACTGGGGTTGTGGGATTCTGCGGTGCTGCGTGCACTCCGTTGAGGGCGTCTCGGTAGCTCCTGCCAGAGGTGACGTTTGGTGATGCCACGGGCGGCGCCTTGTTAGCATTAGCGACGGGCCTTGTTTCGGAGCAGCGAGTGCTTTGGCCCTTTTGTATGCAGGGCATCCCTTGAAAGACGCAGGATGGTCCGCCTGGCAGTGGAAGCAGCACGCTTTGTCGTCCTCCCTCTTCTCACATGCCCTCGATTCGTGAGGGCCTCCACACTTTACACATCGGTATTCCAGGAAGCAGTAACGCTGTGTATGACCGAATCCTTGGCACCTGAAGCATTGAGGCACGTCGTTGAACTTCTGCGGCGGTTCAATGGTTACTACCGACCTGCAGATCCGCTTGACTTGGTAGACGTCTTTGTTGT
>NW_022611340.1:0-37065 GCF_004382195.2 Drosophila sechellia
CGTTTTGAACAATATGAGAGGCTGGCAACCACTGCCTACCTATAGTTGTTTTTGAATCTCTCTTTCTATATCTATCCCTTATACATATAATGTATTATCATTTACGTTTTCAAAAACTTATGTCAGTCGCGATCGAACACTCGACGAGTGCAGACGTGCCTGCGGATCGACAGCAAATTGTTAGCAAATTGTTAGCAAATTGTTCACAGTTGTAAGTCCCGTTACTTGTGCCCAGCCACTTCGCGTCGCGTGATCTTGTCGCGCGTTTTGATTGGCCCAGCCACGTACCTAACGGTAGTTCGCACTAACACCATCGCACACCCGAGTGTGCGTGTTATCAGCGCAAAAAACCCAGTGCTCGAAGCAGCGGTATAATTGCAAAGCAGCAGCCACGTGCTGCCTGGCTCACCGGCTTACGGTGCCCAGCTTCCCCCCCCCCCCCTCCTCACTCCTTATCAACTTTGGAGAAGATGGACTGGCAGGCCCCCCGCGCACCCACAAGCTTGGAACAACACCACGCAAAAAGGCTCTGAGAACACGCAAGAGCAGCTCCAGCAGCGAGGGAAGCACCTCGCATACAGAGCCGGGCGAGATAAAGCGAAAACCGGCAAAGAAAGCACAGGGAGAGGAGCTGGAAGATAAGCCAAGCACTAGCGCAGCTCTGCGCAAGAAGCTCGCCAACAACGCCTTCGCTTTACTCTCGACCGAAGAAGACGAGTACGACCAAGAGAGCTCTGATGACGAACCCGGACCTAAAGACGATTCCAAGCCCAAGACCCCGAGAAACCAAAGCCCACCCCGAAGACCATCAAGCCACCTCCGATTTTTATCCCCGATGTGACCAACATCTCGGCACTCGTCAAGATGATCACGACTCTTGTAGGCCCGAAGAACAATTTTACCTACAAGACCGTGAATGGCAACAACGTACGTGTCATGATGCCGGACAAAGAGTCCTATACAGCTCTGCGTCTCCAACTTGTGGCCCAAAACAAGAGGCATCGGACTTTCCAGCCGAAAGATGAACGTGCATACAAGGTTGTCATCAAAGGACTCCACCACTCCACCGATCGTGAGGAAATCATTGAAGACCTTCGCAGACAAGGGCACGCTGTTAGAGATCTGCACAATCCCATTGGCAGAAGAACTAAAGAACCGCTGGGAATATTCTTCGCCAACCTGGAGCCTTCCAGCAACAACAAAGACGTCTACCAAGTCAAGCGGATCTGCAGGTCGGTAGTAACCATTGAACCGCCGCAGAAGTTCAACGACGTGCCTCAATGCTTCAGGTGCCAAGGATTCGGTCATACACAGCGTTACTGCTTCCTGGAATACCGATGTGTAAAGTGTGGAGGCCCTCACGAATCGAGGGCATGTGAGAAGAGGGAGGACGACAAAGCGTGCTGCTTCCACTGCCAGGCGGACCATCCTGCGTCTTTCAAGGGATGCCCTGCATACAAAAGGGCCAAAGCACTCGCTGCTCCCGAAAACAAGGCCCGTCGCTAATGCTAACAAGGCGCCGCCCGTGGCATCACCAAACGTCACCTCTGGCAGGAGCTACCGAGACGCCCTCAACGGAGTGCACGCAGCACCGCAGAATCCCACAACCCCAGTCCAAACCCAAACAGAAACCCCACACTCCGGTCAGATAGAAGCGATGTTCGCTCGCATGGAAGGAATGATGGAAAGGATGATGGAGCGCATGTTCACCCAGATGACACAGCTGGTGGCCACCATTCTCAACAGCAAGTCATGCAACTAAAGCTCCACCTAGTCGTCTGGAATGCGAACGGCCTGCAGAACAGCAAGGCCATAGTCGAGCACCATCTGAAGACCCACCAGATCGATATCCTACTCGTAGCCGAAACCCACTTCTCCCCAGATCCCACTTTAATATCAGCGGATATGACCTCATCCATGCAGACCATCCTTCTGGCAGAGCACGCGGTGGAGCAGCCATCCTCATCAGGAGCGGTATTCAATACCTAGAGCTGCCCGCGTTTCAGCAAGACTGGGCACAATGTCCTGTCATCAGGATTGTCAGCCCGCAAGGAGATTTAGACATTGGAGCGGTCTACTTTCCCCCCAGATACCGCATAACAGCATCTCACCTCAGTGAGTTCTTCGAGCATTTTGGGCCCCGCTTCATAGCAGCTGGAGATTATAACGCCAAACATTCTTGGTGGGGATCGCGCGCCAACAACCCCAAAGGGAAAACTCTGTTTGGGTACCTGCAACGCCACCGACTGGACTGCCACTCCACTGGCGAGCCCACTCACTGGCCAACGAATCCCCTCAAGACTCCAGACCTACTGGACTTTGCTGTGTCGAAAGGCATAGGGCATGCGAAGATCAGCTGCACAACAAATGCTGATCTCCTGTCAGACCACTGTGCAATAAACGTGCTAATCAACACGCCAGTCCTCAGGAAAACCCCGCTCAGAAGGCTCACTGGAAAATATACCGACGCCGCCAAGTTCGCGTCCTGGATGCTCTCCACCGTCAATCCGAACCCCATCCTCAACACACCCAGGAACATTGATGAAGCTATCGGGAATCTCACCAGGCAGATGCAAAACGCTGCGGAATTCGCAAGCCCACCGCCACCAAAGACTGCGAGAACACCTAGCAGGGACCTCCACCTCTGGTCCCCGGAAATTGCGGCACTCGTGACTGAGAAGAGGCGTCTCAGGAGAGTTTGGTTCTTGACGCGCAATCCAAGAGACAAAACAGCGCTCAATCACGCCACAAAGGAGTTGAAGGACAAGATCTCCAGCCTACGCCAGGACTCCTTCCTCAGATTCCTCGAGGAACTCTCTCCCGGGGACCCAGACCACAATCTGTGGAACGTCACCCGCCACATTAAACGACCAGCCAAAAAGGTTTCCGCAGTGCGCAAAGCAGATGGATCCTGGTGCCTTTCGGATGCTGAAAGAGCAGAAGCTTTCGCCGAACACCTTTACAACGCCTTCTCTCCGTTCGACTGCTGCACTGCCGAAGAACATGCTGAAACAGCCCGGTTTCTCAATAGCCCAAGCTCTCCCGGTCCCCCGTTGGAACCAGTCGACCCTGAGGAAGTTGCGCAGGAGATTGCTCTACTGAAGAACAACAAATCTCCAGGCCTGGATCGTATAGATGCGGCGGCCCTAAAAATGCTCCCATCCCGCTGCACACAAATGCTGGCCAGCATTTACAACAGCTGCTTCCGGCTAGGGTACTTCCCGGAAGAGTGGAAAAGAGCAGAGGTTATTGTCCTCCTCAAGCCTGGTAAGCCTGAAGCCAATCTCGCCTCCTATCGTCCGATTAGTTTGCTGGCAATCCTCTCCAAAATACTCGAAAGAGTATTTTTGCGCAGAGTATTGCCAGTACTGGATGAGGCTGGTTTGATCCCCGATCACCAGTTTGGCTTCAGGCGCTCCCACGGAACACCAGAGCAATGCCACCGGCTAGTCGAACGGATCCTCGAGGCATTCGAGCAAAAGAAATACTGCTGCGCTGTAATGCTCGACGTGAAGCAGGCATTCGACAGAGTTTGGCATCCTGGACTCCTCCATAAACTCAAATCCTACCTCCCAAGCCCCCATTTTACCCTCCTCAAATCCTACACTGAGGGAAGAGCATTCCAAGTCAGATGCGGAAGTGCAATAAGCCTACCCAGACTGATCAGAGCTGGAGTTCCGCAAGGCAGTGTGCTCGGACCAATACTGTACACCCTTTACACCGCAGACCTTCCCATAATCCCCTCCAGGAACCTAACTATAGCGACTTATGCAGATGACACGGCTTTCCTCGCCTCCTCATCCGACCCACGAGAAGCCTCCGAAACAATCCAAAGGCAAATGGACGCGCTACATCCCTGGCTCAGCAGGTGGAACATCGTAGTGAACGCGGAAAAATCTACCCAAACAACATTTGCACTAAGGAGAGGAGACTGCCCACCGGTCACGCTAAACGGAGTCATCATTCCCAACGCACCCGCACCCAAGTACCTAGGACTTACCCTGGACCGCAGGCTCACTTGGCGTCCCCACATCGTCAGCAAACGCATACAGGCCGATGCGCGTCTGAGGCAGATGCATTGGCTTATTGGGAGAGGGTCCAAGCTAAGGCAGAACCACAAAATCCTGGTGTACAAGGCAATTCTCAAGCCCATCTGGACCTACGGGATACAGCTATGGGGCACGGCAAGCCACACGAATCGCCTGCGTATACAGCGGTTCCAGAATAGGTGCTTGAGAATTGCCTGTAATGCGCATCCCTACCACGAGAATGTCGCCATACATAGGGAACTTGGAATCCCACAAGTCGCTGATGAAATCTCCAGGCTCAGCGAGAGATACCTGAAAAGGCTCGAAAACCACCCTAACCACCTCGCCACCAACCTGTTAGACAATAGCCAAACAAGCAGACGTCTCATGAGGAGACACCCTCTCGATCTTCCACAACAATAGACAACACATATAAAACCCGCCACAAATACATGTACAATAGTATCCCTTAAGCTAATGTTCCCCCGCAAAACCATTTAATTATTGTCCACTAGGACAGATTTTAAATAAATAAACGCACGCTAAAGAAAAAAAAAAAAAAAAAATTGTTATTATAATACTCATTATTGCCAAAATCATATGAATTAATACGTTTTGAACAATATGAGAGGTCGGCAACCACGGCCTACCTATAGTAGTTTTTGAACCCTCTGTCGTACTTCAGGTAACTTACACTATTATACCCTTTCACTAAAACGGGTTTCTCTATAATACTAAGAGAATATGGGAATATTTCAGCAATTTTCCCTTATACATATAATAATATTCATTTTCATGTGTTTATTATTTAATTTACTCATATTATTGCCAAAATCATATGAATTAATACGTTTTGAACAATATGAGAGGTCGGCAACCACTGCCTACCTATAGTAGTTTTTGAACCCTCTGTCGTACTTCAGGTAACTTACACTATTATACCCTTTCACAAAATGGGTTTCTCTATAATACTAAGAGAATATGGGAATATTTCAGCATTTTCCCTTATACATATAATAATATTCATTTTCATGTGTTTATTATTTAATTTACTCATATTATTGCCAAAATCATATGAATTAATACGTTTTGAACAATATGAGAGGTGGCAACCACTGCCTACCTATAGTAGTTTTTGAACCCTCTGTCGTACTTCAGGTAACTTACACTATTATACCCTTTCACAAAATGGTTTCTCTATAATACTAAGAGAATATGGGAATATTTCAGCATTTTCCCTTATACATATAATAATATTCATTTTCATGTGTTTATTATTTAATTTACTCATATTATTGCCAAAATCATATGAATTAATACGTTTTGAACAATATGAGAGGTGGCAACCACTGCCTACCTATAGTAGTTTTTGAACCCTCTGTCGTACTTAGGTAACTTACACTACTATACCCTTTCACAAAATGGGGTTTCTCTATAATAGTAAGAGAATATGGGAATATTTCAACATTTTCCCTTATACATATAATACATATTCATTTTCATGTGTTTATTATTTAATTTACTCATATTATTGCCAAAATCATATGAATTAATACGTTTTGAACAATATGAGAGGTCGGCAACCACGGCCTACCTATAGTAGTTTTTGAACCCTCTGTCGTACTTCAGGTAACTTACACTACTATACCCTTTCACCAAAATGGGGTTTCTCTATAATACTAAGAGAGTATGGGAATATTTCAGCATTTTTCCCTTATACATATAATAATATTCATTTTCATGTGTTTATTATTTAATTTACTCATAATATTGCCAAAATCATATGAATTAATACGTTTTGAACAATATGAGAGGTTGGCAACCACTGCCTACCTATAGTAGTTTTTGAACCCTCTGTCGTACTTAAGGTAACTTACACTACTATACCCTTTCACCAAAATGGGGTTTCTCTATAATAGTAAGAGAATATGGGAATATTTCAGCATTTTCCCTTATACATATAATAATTATTCATTTTCATGTGTTTATTATTTAATTTACTCATATTATTGCCAAAATCATATGAATTAATACGTTTTGAACAATATGAGAGGTCGGCAACCACTGCCTACCTATAGTAGTTTTTGAACCCTCTGTCGTACTTCAGGTAACTTACACTACTATACCCTTTCACCAAAATGGGGTTTCTCTATAATATAAGAGAATATGGGAATATTTCAGCATTTTCCCTTATACATATAATAATTATTCATTTTCATGTGTTTATTATTTAATTTACTCATATATTGCCAAAATCATATGAATTAATACGTTTTGAACAATATGAGAGGATGGCAACCACTGCCTACCTATAGTAGTTTTTGAACCCTCTGTCGTACTTCAGGTAACTTACACTATATACCCTTTCACCAAAATGGGGTTTCTCTATAATAGTAAGAGAATATGGGAATATTTCAACATTTTCCCTTATACATATAATAATTATTCATTTTCATGTGTTTATTATTTAATTTACTCATATTATTGCCAAAATCATATGAATTAATACGTTTTGAACAATATGAGAGGTCGGCAACCACTGCCTACCTATAGTAGTTTTTGAACCCTCTGTCGTACTTCAGGTAACTTACACTACTATACCCTTTCACCAAAATGGGGTTTCTCTATAATACTAAGAGAATATGGGAATATTTCAGCATTTTCCCTTATACATATAATAATATTCATTTTCATGTGTTTATTATTTAATTTACTCATATTATTGCCAAAATCATATGAATTAATACGTTTTGAACAATATGAGAGGTCGGCAACCACTGCCTACCTATAGTAGTTTTTGAACCCTCTGTCGTACTTCAGGTAACTTACACTACTATACCCTTTCATCAAAATGGGGTTTCTCTATAATAGTAAGAGAATATGGGAATATTTCAGCATTTTTCCCTTATACATATAATACATATTCATTTTCATGTGTTTATTATTTAATTTACTCATATTATTGCCAAAATCATATGAATTAATACGTTTTGAACAATATGAGAGGTCGGCAACCACGGCCTACCTATAGTAGTTTTTGAACCCTCTGTCGTACTTCAGGTAACTTACACTATTATACCCTTTCACAAAATGGGTTTTCTCTATAATACTAAGAGAATATGGGAATATTTCAGCATTTTTCCCTTATACATATAATAATTATCATTTTCATATGTTTATTATTTAATTTACTCATATTATTGCCAAAATCATATGAATTAATACGTTTTGAACAATATGAGAGGTCGGCAACCACTGCCTACCTATAGTAGTTTTTGAACCCTCTGTCGTACTTCAGGTAACTTACACTATTATACCCTTTCACTAAAACGGGGTTTCTCTATAATAGTAAGAGAATATGGGAATATTTCAACATTTTCCCTTATACATATAATAATATTCATTTTCATGTGTTTATTATTTAATTTACTCATATTATTGCCAAAATCATATGAATTAATACGTTTTGAACAATATGAGAGGTTGGCAACCACTGCCTACCTATAGTAGTTTTTGAACCCTCTGTCGTACTTCAGGTAACTTACACTACTATACCCTTTCACAAAATGGGTTTCTCTATAATACTAAGGGAGTATGGGAATATTTCAGCATTTTCCCTTATACATATAATAATATTCATTTTCATGTGTTTATTATTTAATTTACTCATAATATTGCCAAAATCATATGAATTAATACGTTTTGAACAATATGAGAGGTCGGCAACCACTGCCTACCTATAGTAGTTTTTGAACCCTCTGTCGTACTTCAGGTAACTTACACTACTATACCCTTTCACTAAAATGGGTTTCTCTATAATACTAAGAGAATATGGGAATATTTCAGCATTTTCCCTTATACATATAATAATATTCATTTTCATGTGTTTATTATTTAATTTACTCATATATTGCCAAAATCATATGAATTAATACGTTTTGAACAATATGAGAGGTCGGCAACCACTGCCTACCTATAGTAGTTTTTGAACCCTCTGTCGTACTTCAGGTAACTTACACTACTATACCCTTTCACCAAAATGGGGTTTCTCTATAATACTAAGAGAATATGGGAATATTTCAGCATTTTTCCCTTATACATATAATAATTATTCATTTTCATGTGTTTATTATTTAATTTACTCATATTATTGCCAAAATCATATGAATTAATACGTTTTGAACAATATGAGAGGTCGGCAACCACTGCCTACCTATAGTAGTTTTTGAACCCTCTGTCGTACTTCAGGTAACTTACACTACTATACCCTTTCACCAAAATGGGGTTTCTCTATAATACTAAGAGAATATGGGAATATTTCAGCATTTTTCCTTATACATATAATAATATTCATTTTCATGTGTTTATTATTTAATTTACTCATAATATTGCCAAAATCATATGAATTAATACGTTTTGAACAATATGAGAGGTCGGCAACCACTGCCTACCTATAGTAGTTTTTGAACCCTCTGTCGTACTTCAGGTAACTTACACTATTATACCCTTTCACTAAAACGGGGTTTCTCTATAATATAAGAGAATATGGGAATATTTCAGCATTTTCCCTTATACATATAATAATATTCATTTTCATGTGTTTATTATTTAATTTACTCATATTATTGCCAAAATCATATGAATTAATACGTTTTGAACAATATGAGAGGTCGGCAACCACTGCCTACCTATAGTAGTTTTTGAACCCTCTGTCGTACTTCAGGTAACTTACACTACTATACCCTTTCACCAAAATGGGGTTTCTCTATAATACTAAGAGAATATGGGAATATTTCAGCATTTTCCCTTATACATATAATAATATTCATTTTCATGTGTTTATTATTTAATTTACTCATATTATTGCCAAAATCATATGAATTAATACGTTTTGAACAATATGAGAGGTCGGCAACCACTGCCTACCTATAGTAGTTTTTGAACCCTCTGTCGTACTTCAGGTAACTTACACTACTATACCCTTTCACCAAAATGGGGTTTTCTCTATAATACTAAGAGAATATGGGAATATTTCAACATTTTCCCTTATACATATAATAATATTCATTTTCATGTGTTATTATTTAATTTACTCATATTATTGCCAAAATCATATGAATTAATACGTTTTGAACAATATGAGAGGTCGGCAACCACTGCCTACCTATAGTAGTTTTTGAACCCTCTGTCGTACTTCAGGTAACTTACACTACTATACCTTTCACCAAAATGGGTTTCTCTATAATACTAAGAGAATATGGGAATATTTCAGCATTTTCCCTTATACATATAATAATATTCATTTTCATGTGTTTATTATTTAATTTACTCATATTATTGCCAAAATCATATGAATTAATACGTTTTGAACAATATGAGAGGATGGCAACCACTGCCTACCTATAGTAGTTTTTGAACCCTCTGTCGTACTTCAGGTAACTTACACTACTATACCCTTTCACCAAAATGGGTTTCTCTATAATACTAAGAGAATATGGGAATATTTCAGCATTTTCCCTCATACATATAATAATTATTCATTTTCATGTGTTTATTATTTAATTTACTCATAATATTGCCAAAATCATATGAATTAATACGTTTTGAACAATATGAGAGGTTGGCAACCACTGCCTACCTATAGTAGTTTTTGAACCCTCTGTCGTACTTCAGGTAACTTACACTATATACCCTTTCACAAAATGGGGTTTCTCTATAATACTAAGAGAATATGGGAATATTTCAGCATTTTCCCTTATACATATAATAATATTCATTTTCATGTGTTTATTATTTAATTTACTCATATTATTGCCAAAATCATATGAATTAATACGTTTTGAACAATATGAGAGGTGGCAACCACGGCCTACCTATAGTAGTTTTTGAACCCTCTGTCGTACTTCAGGTAACTTACACTACTATACCCTTTCACTAAAAGGGTTTTCTCTATAATACTAAGAGAATATGGGAATATTTCAGCATTTTCCCTTATACATATAATAATATTAATTTTCATGTGTTTATTATTTAATTTACTCATAATATTGCCAAAATCATATGAATTAATACGTTTTGAACAATATGAGAGGTTGGCAACCACTGCCTACCTATAGTAGTTTTTGAACCCTCTGTCGTACTTAGGTAACTTACACTACTATACCCTTTCACAAAATGGGTTTCTCTATAATATAAGAGAATATGGGAATATTTCAGCATTTTCCCTTATACATATAATAATATTCATTTTCATGTGTTTATTATTTAATTTACTCATATTATTGCCAAAATCATATGAATTAATACGTTTTGAACAATATGAGAGGTCGGCAACCACGGCCTACCTATAGTAGTTTTTGAACCCTCTGTCGTACTTCAGGTAACTTACACTATTATACCCTTTCACAAAATGGGTTTCTCTATAATACTAAGAGAATATGGGAATATTTCAGCAATTTTCCCTTATACATATAATAAATATTCATTTTCATGTGTTTATTATTTAATTTACTCATATTATTGCCAAAATCATATGAATTAATACGTTTTGAACAATATGAGAGGCTGGCAACCACTGCCTACCTATAGTAGTTTTTGAACCCTCTGTCGTACTTCAGGTAACTTACACTATTATACCCTTTCACTAAAACGGGGTTTCTCTATAATAGTAAGAGAATATGGGAATATTTCAACATTTTCCCTTATACATATAATAATTATTCATTTTCATGTGTTTATTATTTAATTTACTCATATATTGCCAAAATCATATGAATTAATACGTTTTGAACAATATGAGAGGATGGCAACCACTGCCTACCTATAGTAGTTTTTGAACCCTCTGTCGTACTTCAGGTAACTTACACTACTATACCCTTTCACCAAAATGGGGTTTCTCTATAATACTAAGAGAGTATGGGAATATTTCAGCATTTTTCCTTATACATATAATATATCATTTTCATATGTTTATTATTTATTTTAACATTTTAATTAATATTTCACATTTTTCCTTATACATATAATAAATACTTATTTTCATGTGTTTATTATTTAATTTACTCATATTATTGCCAAAATCATATGAATTAATACGTTTTGAACAATATGAGAGGTCGGCAACCACTGCCTACCTATAGTAGTTTTTGAACCCTCTGTCGTACTTCAGGTAACTTACACTATTATACCCTTTCACTAAAACGGGGTTTCTCTATAATAGTAAGAGAATATGGGAATATTTCAGCAATTTTCCCTTATACATATAATAATATTCATTTTCATGTGTTTATTATTTAATTTACTCATATATTGCCAAAATCATATGAATTAATACGTTTTGAACAATATGAGAGGTCGGCAACCACTGCCTACCTATAGTAGTTTTTGAACCCTCTGTCGTACTTCAGGTAACTTACACTACTATACCCTTTCACCAAAATGGGGTTTCTCTATAATAGTAAGAGAATATGGGAATATTTCAGCATTTTTCCCTTATACATATAATAATATTCATTTTCATGTGTTTATTATTTAATTTACTCATATTATTGCCAAAATCATATGAATTAATACGTTTTGAACAATATGAGAGGATGGCAACCACTGCCTACCTATAGTAGTTTTTGAACCCTCTGTCGTACTTCAGGTAACTTACACTACTATACCTTTCACAAAATGGGTTTCTCTATAATATAAGAGAATATGGGAATATTTCAGCATTTTCCCTTATACATATAATAATATTCATTTTCATGTGTTTATTATTTAATTTACTCATATTATTGCCAAAATCATATGAATTAATACGTTTTGAACAATATGAGAGGTCGGCAACCACTGCCTACCTATAGTAGTTTTTGAACCCTCTGTCGTACTTCAGGTAACTTACACTATATACCCTTTCACCAAAATGGGTTTCTCTATAATACTAAGAGAATATGGGAATATTTCAGCATTTTCCCTTATACATATAATAATTATTCATTTTCATGTGTTTATTATTTAATTTACTCATATTATTGCCAAAATCATATGAATTAATACGTTTTGAACAATATGAGAGGTGGCAACCACTGCCTACCTATAGTAGTTTTTGAACCCTCTGTCGTACTTCAGGTAACTTACACTACTATACCCTTTCACCAAAATGGGGTTTCTCTATAATAGTAAGAGAATATGGGAATATTTCAGCATTTTTCCCTTATACATATAATAATATTCATTTTCATGTGTTTATTATTTAATTTACTCATATATTGCCAAAATCATATGAATTAATACGTTTTGAACAATATGAGAGGTCGGCAACCACTGCCTACCTATAGTAGTTTTTGAACCCTCTGTCGTACTTCAGGTAACTTACACTACTATACCCTTTCACCAAAATGGGGTTTCTCTATAATACTAAGAGAATATGGGAATATTTCAGCATTTTCCCTTATACATATAATAATATTCATTTTCATGTGTTTATTATTTAATTTACTCATATTATTGCCAAAATCATATGAATTAATACGTTTTGAACAATATGAGAGGTCGGCAACCACTGCCTACCTATAGTAGTTTTTGAACCCTCTGTCGTACTTCAGGTAACTTACACTATTATACCCTTTCACCAAAATGGGTTTCTCTATAATATAAGAGAATATGGGAATATTTCAGCAATTTTCCCTTATACATATAATAATTATTCATTTTCATGTGTTTATTATTTAATTTACTCATAATATTGCCAAAATCATATGAATTAATACGTTTTGAACAATATGAGAGGATGGCAACCACTGCCTACCTATAGTAGTTTTTGAACCCTCTGTCGTACTTCAGGTAACTTACACTACTATACCCTTTCACAAAATGGGGTTTCTCTATAATAGTAAGAGAATATGGGAATATTTCAGCATTTTCCCTTATACATATAATACATATTCATTTTCATGTGTTTATTATTTAATTTACTCATATTATTGCCAAAATCATATGAATTAATACGTTTTGAACAATATGAGAGGTCGGCAACCACTGCCTACCTATAGTAGTTTTTGAACCCTCTGTCGTACTTCAGGTAACTTACACTATTATACCCTTTCACTAAAAGGGTTTCTCTATAATACTAAGAGAATATGGGAATATTTCAGCATTTTCCCTTATACATATAATAATATTCATTTTCATGTGTTTATTATTTAATTTACTCATATTATTGCCAAAATCATATGAATTAATACGTTTTGAACAATATGAGAGGTCGGCAACCACTGGCCTACCTATAGTAGTTTTTGAACCCTCTGTCGTACTTCAGGTAACTTACACTATTATACCCTTTCACTAAAACGGCTTTTCTCTATAATACTAAGAGAATATGGGAATATTTCAGCAATTTTCCCTTATACATATAATAATATTCATTTTCATGTGTTTATTATTTAATTTACTCATATTATTGCCAAAATCATATGAATTAATACGTTTTGAACAATATGAGAGGTCGGCAACCACGGCCTACCTATAGTAGTTTTTGAACCCTCTGTCGTACTTCAGGTAACTTACACTATATACCCTTTCACAAAATGGGTTTCTCTATAATAGTAAGAGAATATGGGAATATTTCAACATTTTCCCTTATACATATAATAATTATTCATTTTCATGTGTTTATTATTTAATTTACTCATATTATTGCCAAAATCATATGAATTAATACGTTTTGAACAATATGAGAGGTCGGCAACCACTGCCTACCTATAGTAGTTTTTGAACCCTCTGTCGTACTTCAGGTAACTTACACTACTATACCCTTTCACTAAAATGGGTTTCTCTATAATACTAAGAGAATATGGGAATATTTCAGCATTTTCCCTTATACATATAATAATATTCATTTTCATGTGTTTATTATTTAATTTACTCATATTATTGCCAAAATCATATGAATTAATACGTTTTGAACAATATGAGAGGTCGGCAACCACGGCCTACCTATAGTAGTTTTTGAACCCTCTGTCGTACTTCAGGTAACTTACACTATATACCCTTTCACCAAAATGGGTTTCTCTATAATACTAAGAGAATATGGGAATATTTCAGCATTTTCCCTTATACATATAATAATATTCATTTTCATGTGTTTATTATTTAATTTACTCATATTATTGCCAAAATCATATGAATTAATACGTTTTGAACAATATGAGAGGTCGGCAACCACTGCCTACCTATAGTAGTTTTTGAACCCTCTGTCGTACTTCAGGTAACTTACACTATTATACCCTTTCACTAAAAGGCTTTTCTCTATAATACTAAGAGAATATGGGAATATTTCAGCATTTTCCCTTATACATATAATAATATTCATTTTCATGTGTTTATTATTTAATTTACTCATATTATTGCCAAAATCATATGAATTAATACGTTTTGAACAATATGAGAGGTCGGCAACCACTGCCTACCTATAGTAGTTTTTGAACCCTCTGTCGTACTTCAGGTAACTTACACTACTATACCCTTTCACAAAATGGGTTTCTCTATAATACTAAGAGAATATGGGAATATTTCAGCATTTTCCCTTATACATATAATAATATTCATTTTCATGTGTTTATTATTTAATTTACTCATATTATTGCCAAAATCATATGAATTAATACGTTTTGAACAATATGAGAGGTCGGCAACCACTGCCTACCTATAGTAGTTTTTGAACCCTCTGTCGTACTTCAGGTAACTTACACTACTATACCTTTCACAAAATGGGGTTTCTCTATAATATAAGAGAATATGGGAATATTTCAGCATTTTCCCTTATACATATAATAATATTCATTTTCATGTGTTTATTATTTAATTTACTCATATTATTGCCAAAATCATATGAATTAATACGTTTTGAACAATATGAGAGGTCGGCAACCACTGCCTACCTATAGTAGTTTTTGAACCCTCTGTCGTACTTCAGGTAACTTACACTACTATACCCTTTCACCAAAATGGGGTTTCTCTATAATACTAAGAGAATATGGGAATATTTCAGCATTTTCCCTTATACATATAATAAATATTCATTTTCATGTGTTTATTATTTAATTTACTCATATTATTGCCAAAATCATATGAATTAATACGTTTTGAACAATATGAGAGGTCGGCAACCACGGCCTACCTATAGTAGTTTTTGAACCCTCTGTCGTACTTCAGGTAACTTACACTATATACCCTTTCACAAAATGGGTTTTCTCTATAATACTAAGAGAATATGGGAATATTTCAGCAATTTTCCCTTATACATATAATAATATTCATTTTCATGTGTTTATTATTTAATTTACTCATATATTGCCAAAATCATATGAATTAATACGTTTTGAACAATATGAGAGGTCGGCAACCACTGCCTACCTATAGTAGTTTTTGAACCCTCTGTCGTACTTCAGGTAACTTACACTACTATACCCTTTCACCAAAATGGGGTTTCTCTATAATACTAAGAGAATATGGGAATATTTCAACATTTTCCCTTATACATATAATAATTATTCATTTTCATGTGTTTATTATTTAATTTACTCATATTATTGCCAAAATCATATGAATTAATACGTTTTGAACAATATGAGAGGTCGGCAACCACTGCCTACCTATAGTAGTTTTTGAACCCTCTGTCGTACTTCAGGTAACTTACACTATTATACCCTTTCACCAAAATGGGTTTTCTCTATAATAGTAAGAGAATATGGGAATATTTCAGCATTTTCCCTTATACATATAATAATATTCATTTTCATGTGTTTATTATTTAATTTACTCATATTATTGCCAAAATCATATGAATTAATACGTTTTGAACAATATGAGAGGTCGGCAACCACGGCCTACCTATAGTAGTTTTTGAACCCTCTGTCGTACTTCAGGTAACTTACACTATTATACCCTTTCACAAAAGGGTTTCTCTATAATACTAAGAGAATATGGGAATATTTCAGCATTTTCCCTTATACATATAATAATATTCATTTTCATGTGTTTATTATTTAATTTACTCATATTATTGCCAAAATCATATGAATTAATACGTTTTGAACAATATGAGAGGTGGCAACCACTG
Organism: Drosophila sechellia; assembly: GCF_004382195.2. Taxonomy (NCBI): domain Eukaryota; kingdom Metazoa; phylum Arthropoda; class Insecta; order Diptera; family Drosophilidae; genus Drosophila; species Drosophila sechellia. Next base: position 16,135 of record NW_022611340.1, read on the forward strand.
CCTACCTATAGTAGTTTTTGAACCCTCTGTCGTACTTAGGTAACTTACACTATTATACCCTTTCACTAAAAGGGTTTTCTCTATAATACTAAGAGAATATGGGAATATTTCAGCATTTTCCCTTATACATATAATAATATTCATTTTCATGTGTTTATTATTTAATTTACTCATATTATTGCCAAAATCATATGAATTAATACGTTTTGAACAATATGAGAGGTGGCAACCACTGCCTACCTATAGTAGTTTTTGAACCCTCTGTCGTACTTCAGGTAACTTACACTACTATACCCTTTCACCAAAATGGGGTTTCTCTATAATATAAGAGAATATGGGAATATTTCAGCATTTTCCCTTATACATATAATAATATTCATTTTCATGTGTTTATTATTTAATTTACTCATATTATTGCCAAAATCATATGAATTAATACGTTTTGAACAATATGAGAGGTCGGCAACCACTGCCTACCTATAGTAGTTTTTGAACCCTCTGTCGTACTTCAGGTAACTTACACTATATACCCTTTCACCAAAATGGGTTTCTCTATAATACTAAGAGAATATGGGAATATTTCAGCATTTTCCCTTATACATATAATAATATTCATTTTCATGTGTTTATTATTTAATTTACTCATAATATTGCCAAAATCATATGAATTAATACGTTTTGAACAATATGAGAGGTTGGCAACCACTGCCTACCTATAGTAGTTTTTGAACCCTCTGTCGTACTTCAGGTAACTTACACTACTATACCCTTTCACAAAATGGGTTTCTCTATAATATAAGAGAATATGGGAATATTTCAGCATTTTCCCTTATACATATAATAATATTCATTTTCATGTGTTTATTATTTAATTTACTCATATTATTGCCAAAATCATATGAATTAATACGTTTTGAACAATATGAGAGGTCGGCAACCACTGCCTACCTATAGTAGTTTTTGAACCCTCTGTCGTACTTCAGGTAACTTACACTATTATACCCTTTCACTAAAACGGGGTTTCTCTATAATACTAAGAGAATATGGGAATATTTCAGCATTTTCCCTTATACATATAATAATATTCATTTTCATGTGTTTATTATTTAATTTACTCATATTATTGCCAAAATCATATGAATTAATACGTTTTGAACAATATGAGAGGTCGGCAACCACTGCCTACCTATAGTAGTTTTTGAACCCTCTGTCGTACTTCAGGTAACTTACACTACTATACCCTTTCACCAAAATGGGGTTTCTCTATAATAGTAAGAGAATATGGGAATATTTCAACATTTTCCCTTATACATATAATAATATTCATTTTCATGTGTTTATTATTTAATTTACTCATTTATTGCCAAAATCATATGAATTAATACGTTTTGAACAATATGAGAGGTCGGCAACCACTGCCTACCTATAGTAGTTTTTGAACCCTCTGTCGTACTTCAGGTAACTTACACTACTATACCCTTTCACCAAAATGGGGTTTCTCTATAATATAAGAGAATATGGGAATATTTCAGCATTTTCCCTTATACATATAATAATATTCATTTTCATGTGTTTATTATTTAATTTACTCATATTATTGCCAAAATCATATGAATTAATACGTTTTGAACAATATGAGAGGTCGGCAACCACTGCCTACCTATAGTAGTTTTTGAACCCTCTGTCGTACTTCAGGTAACTTACACTACTATACCCTTTCACCAAAATGGGGTTTCTCTATAATATAAGAGAATATGGGAATATTTCAGCATTTTCCCTTATACATATAATAATATTCATTTTCATGTGTTTATTATTTAATTTACTCATATTATTGCCAAAATCATATGAATTAATACGTTTTGAACAATATGAGAGGTCGGCAACCACTGCCTACCTATAGTAGTTTTTGAACCCTCTGTCGTACTTCAGGTAACTTACACTACTATACCCTTTCACAAAATGGGTTTCTCTATAATACTAAGAGAATATGGGAATATTTCAGCATTTTCCCTTATACATATAATAATATTCATTTTCATGTGTTTATTATTTAATTTACTCATAATATTGCCAAAATCATATGAATTAATACGTTTTGAACAATATGAGAGGTCGGCAACCACTGCCTACCTATAGTAGTTTTTGAACCCTCTGTCGTACTTCAGGTAACTTACACTACTATACCCTTTCACCAAAATGGGGTTTCTCTATAATATAAGAGAATATGGGAATATTTCAGCATTTTCCCTTATACATATAATAATATTCATTTTCATGTGTTTATTATTTAATTTACTCATATTATTGCCAAAATCATATGAATTAATACGTTTTGAACAATATGAGAGGTCGGCAACCACTGCCTACCTATAGTAGTTTTTGAACCCTCTGTCGTACTTCAGGTAACTTACACTATTATACCCTTTCACCAAAATGGGTTTCTCTATAATATAAGAGAATATGGGAATATTTCAGCATTTTCCCTTATACATATAATAATATTCATTTTCATGTGTTTATTATTTAATTTACTCATATAATTGCCAAAATCATATGAATTAATACGTTTTGAACAATATGAGAGGATGGCAACCACTGCCTACCTATAGTAGTTTTTGAACCCTCTGTCGTACTTCAGGTAACTTACACTATTATACCCTTTCACTAAAACGGTTTTCTCTATAATACTAAGAGAATATGGGAATATTTCAGCATTTTCCCTTATACATATAATAATATTCATTTTCATGTGTTTATTATTTAATTTACTCATATTATTGCCAAAATCATATGAATTAATACGTTTTGAACAATATGAGAGGTCGGCAACCACTGCCTACCTATAGTAGTTTTTGAACCCTCTGTCGTACTTCAGGTAACTTACACTACTATACCTTTCACAAAAGGTTTTCTCTATAATACTAAGAGAATATGGGAATATTTCAGCATTTTCCCTTATACATATAATAATATCATTTTCATGTGTTTATTATTTAATTTACTCATTTATTGCCAAAATCATATGAATTAATACGTTTTGAACAATATGAGAGGTCGGCAACCACTGCCTACCTATAGTAGTTTTTGAACCCTCTGTCGTACTTAGGTAACTTACACTATATACCCTTTCACAAAATGGTTTCTCTATAATATAAGAGAATATGGAATATTTCAGCATTTTCCCTTATACATATAATAATATCATTTTCATGTGTTATTATTTAATTTACTCATTTATTGCCAAAATCATATGAATTAATACGTTTTGAACAATATGAGAGGTCGGCAACCACTGCCTACCTATAGTAGTTTTTGAACCCTCTGTCGTACTTCAGGTAACTTACACTACTATACCCTTTCACCAAAATGGGTTTCTCTATAATACTAAGAGAATATGGGAATATTTCAGCATTTTCCCTTATACATATAATAATATTCATTTTCATGTGTTTATTATTTAATTTACTCATATTATTGCCAAAATCATATGAATTAATACGTTTTGAACAATATGAGAGGTCGGCAACCACTGCCTACCTATAGTAGTTTTTGAACCCTCTGTCGTACTTCAGGTAACTTACACTATATACCCTTTCACTAAAACGGTTTTCTCTATAATACTAAGAGAATATGGGAATATTTCAGCAATTTTCCCTTATACATATAATAATATTCATTTTCATGTGTTTATTATTTAATTTACTCATATTATTGCCAAAATCATATGAATTAATACGTTTTGAACAATATGAGAGGTCGGCAACCACTGCCTACCTATAGTAGTTTTTGAACCCTCTGTCGTACTTCAGGTAACTTACACTATTATACCCTTTCACAAAACGGTTTCTCTATAATACTAAGAGAATATGGGAATATTTCAGCAATTTTCCCTTATACATATAATAATATTCATTTTCATGTGTTTATTATTTAATTTACTCATATTATTGCCAAAATCATATGAATTAATACGTTTTGAACAATATGAGAGGTCGGCAACCACGCCTACCTATAGTAGTTTTTGAACCCTCTGTCGTACTTAGGTAACTTACACTATTATACCTTTCACAAAAGGTTTCTCTATAATATAAGAGAATATGGGAATATTTCAGCATTTTCCTTATACATATAATAATATCATTTTCATGTGTTATTATTTAATTTACTCATTTATTGCCAAAATCATATGAATTAATACGTTTTGAACAATATGAGAGGTCGGCAACCACGCCTACCTATAGTAGTTTTTGAACCCTCTGTCGTACTTAGGTAACTTACACTATTATACCCTTTCACAAAAGGTTTCTCTATAATACTAAGAGAATATGGAATATTTCAGCATTTTCCCTTATACATATAATAATATCATTTTCATGTGTTATTATTTAATTTACTCATTATTGCCAAAATCATATGAATTAATACGTTTTGAACAATATGAGAGGTCGGCAACCACGCCTACCTATAGTAGTTTTTGAACCCTCTGTCGTACTTCAGGTAACTTACACTATTATACCTTTCACAAAAGGTTTCTCTATAATACTAAGAGAATATGGAATATTTCAGCATTTTCCCTTATACATATAATAATTATTCATTTTCATGTGTTTATTATTTAATTTACTCATATTATTGCCAAAATCATATGAATTAATACGTTTTGAACAATATGAGAGGTCGGCAACCACTGCCTACCTATAGTAGTTTTTGAACCCTCTGTCGTACTTCAGGTAACTTACACTACTATACCCTTTCACAAAATGGTTTCTCTATAATACTAAGAGATATGGGAATATTTCAGCATTTTCCCTTATACATATAATAATATTCATTTTCATGTGTTTATTATTTACTCATTATTGCAAAATCATATGAATTAATACGTTTTGAACAATATTTTTTTTTTTTTTTTTTTTTTTTTCTTTAGCGTGCGTTTATTTATTTAAAATCTGTCCTAGTGGACAATAATTAAATGGTTTTGCGGGGGAACATTAGCTTAAGGGATACTATTGTACATGTATTTGTGGCGGGTTTTATATGTGTTGTCTATTGTTGTGGAAGATCGAGAGGGTGTCTCCTCATGAGACGTCTGCTTGTTTGGCTATTGTCTAACAGGTTGGTGGCGAGGTGGTTAGGGTGGTTTTCGAGCCTTTTCAGGTATCTCTCGCTGAGCCTGGAGATTTCATCAGCGACTTGTGGGATTCCAAGTTCCCTATGTATGGCGACATTCTCGTGGTAGGGATGCGCATTACAGGCAATTCTCAAGCACCTATTCTGGAACCGCTGTATACGCAGGCGATTCGTGTGGCTTGCCGTGCCCCATAGCTGTATCCCGTAGGTCCAGATGGGCTTGAGAATTGCCTTGTACACCAGGATTTTGTGGTTCTGCCTTAGCTTGGACCCTCTCCCAATAAGCCAATGCATCTGCCTCAGACGCGCATCGGCCTGTATGCGTTTGCTGACGATGTGGGGACGCCAAGTGAGCCTGCGGTCCAGGGTAAGTCCTAGGTACTTGGGTGCGGGTGCGTTGGGAATGATGACTCCGTTTAGCGTGACCGGTGGGCAGTCTCCTCTCCTTAGTGCAAATGTTGTTTGGGTAGATTTTTCCGCGTTCACTACGATGTTCCACCTGCTGAGCCAGGGATGTAGCGCGTCCATTTGCCTTTGGATTGTTTCGGAGGCTTCTCGTGGGTCGGATGAGGAGGCGAGGAAAGCCGTGTCATCTGCATAAGTCGCTATAGTTAGGTTCCTGGAGGGGATTATGGGAAGGTCTGCGGTGTAAAGGGTGTACAGTATTGGTCCGAGCACACTGCCTTGCGGAACTCCAGCTCTGATCAGTCTGGGTAGGCTTATTGCACTTCCGCATCTGACTTGGAATGCTCTTCCCTCAGTGTAGGATTTGAGGAGGGTAAAATGGGGGCTTGGGAGGTAGGATTTGAGTTTATGGAGGAGTCCAGGATGCCAAACTCTGTCGAATGCCTGCTTCACGTCGAGCATTACAGCGCAGCAGTATTTCTTTTGCTCGAATGCCTCGAGGATCCGTTCGACTAGCCGGTGGCATTGCTCTGGTGTTCCGTGGGAGCGCCTGAAGCCAAACTGGTGATCGGGGATCAAACCAGCCTCATCCAGTACTGGCAATACTCTGCGCAAAAATACTCTTTCGAGTATTTTGGAGAGGATTGCCAGCAAACTAATCGGACGATAGGAGGCGAGATTGGCTTCAGGCTTACCAGGCTTGAGGAGGACAATAACCTCTGCTCTTTTCCACTCTTCCGGGAAGTACCCTAGCCGGAAGCAGCTGTTGTAAATGCTGGCCAGCATTTGTGTGCAGCGGGATGGGAGCATTTTTAGGGCCGCCGCATCTATACGATCCAGGCCTGGAGATTTGTTGTTCTTCAGTAGAGCAATCTCCTGCGCAACTTCCTCAGGGTCGACTGGTTCCAACGGGGGACCGGGAGAGCTTGGGCTATTGAGAAACCGGGCTGTTTCAGCATGTTCTTCGGCAGTGCAGCAGTCGAACGGAGAGAAGGCGTTGTAAAGGTGTTCGGCGAAAGCTTCTGCTCTTTCAGCATCCGAAAGGCACCAGGATCCATCTGCTTTGCGCACTGCGGAAACCTTTTTGGCTGGTCGTTTAATGTGGCGGGTGACGTTCCACAGATTGTGGTCTGGGTCCCCGGGAGAGAGTTCCTCGAGGAATCTGAGGAAGGAGTCCTGGCGTAGGCTGGAGATCTTGTCCTTCAACTCCTTTGTGGCGTGATTGAGCGCTGTTTTGTCTCTTGGATTGCGCGTCAAGAACCAAACTCTCCTGAGACGCCTCTTCTCAGTCACGAGTGCCGCAATTTCCGGGGACCAGAGGTGGAGGTCCCTGCTAGGTGTTCTCGCAGTCTTTGGTGGCGGTGGGCTTGCGAATTCCGCAGCGTTTTGCATCTGCCTGGTGAGATTCCCGATAGCTTCATCAATGTTCCTGGGTGTGTTGAGGATGGGGTTCGGATTGACGGTGGAGAGCATCCAGGACGCGAACTTGGCGGCGTCGGTATATTTTCCAGTGAGCCTTCTGAGCGGGGTTTTCCTGAGGACTGGCGTGTTGATTAGCACGTTTATTGCACAGTGGTCTGACAGGAGATCAGCATTTGTTGTGCAGCTGATCTTCGCATGCCCTATGCCTTTCGACACAGCAAAGTCCAGTAGGTCTGGAGTCTTGAGGGGATTCGTTGGCCAGTGAGTGGGCTCGCCAGTGGAGTGGCAGTCCAGTCGGTGGCGTTGCAGGTACCCAAACAGAGTTTTCCCTTTGGGGTTGTTGGCGCGCGATCCCCACCAAGAATGTTTGGCGTTATAATCTCCAGCTGCTATGAAGCGGGGCCCAAAATGCTCGAAGAACTCACTGAGGTGAGATGCTGTTATGCGGTATCTGGGGGGAAAGTAGACCGCTCCAATGTCTAAATCTCCTTGCGGGCTGACAATCCTGATGACAGGACATTGTGCCCAGTCTTGCTGAAACGCGGGCAGCTCTAGGTATTGAATACCGCTCCTGATGAGGATGGCTGCTCCACCGCGTGCTCTGCCAGAAGGATGGTCTGCATGGATGAGGTCATATCCGCTGATATTAAAGTGGGATCTGGGGGAGAAGTGGGTTTCGGCTACGAGTAGGATATCGATCTGGTGGGTCTTCAGATGGTGCTCGACTATGGCCTTGCTGTTCTGCAGGCCGTTCGCATTCCAGACGACTAGGTGGAGCTTTAGTTGCATGACTTGCTGTTGAGAATGGTGGCCACCAGCTGTGTCATCTGGGTGAACATGCGCTCCATCATCCTTTCCATCATTCCTTCCATGCGAGCGAACATCGCTTCTATCTGACCGGAGTGTGGGGTTTCTGTTTGGGTTTGGACTGGGGTTGTGGGATTCTGCGGTGCTGCGTGCACTCCGTTGAGGGCGTCTCGGTAGCTCCTGCCAGAGGTGACGTTTGGTGATGCCACGGGCGGCGCCTTGTTAGCATTAGCGACGGGCCTTGTTTTCGGAGCAGCGAGTGCTTTGGCCCTTTTGTATGCAGGGCATCCCTTGAAAGACGCAGGATGGTCCGCCTGGCAGTGGAAGCAGCACGCTTTGTCGTCCTCCCTCTTCTCACATGCCCTCGATTCGTGAGGGCCTCCACACTTTACACATCGGTATTCCAGGAAGCAGTAACGCTGTGTATGACCGAATCCTTGGCACCTGAAGCATTGAGGCACGTCGTTGAACTTCTGCGGCGGTTCAATGGTTACTACCGACCTGCAGATCCGCTTGACTTGGTAGACGTCTTTGTTGTTGCTGGAAGGCTCCAGGTTGGCGAAGAATATTCCCAGCGGTTCTTTAGTTCTTCTGCCAATGGGATTGTGCAGATCTCTAACAGCGTGCCCTTGTCTGCGAAGGTCTTCAATGATTTCCTCACGATCGGTGGAGTGGTGGAGTCCTTTGATGACAACCTTGTATGCACGTTCATCTTTCGGCTGGAAAGTCCGATGCCTCTTGTTTTGGGCCACAAGTTGGAGACGCAGAGCTGTATAGGACTCTTTGTCCGGCATCATGACACGTACGTTGTTGCCATTCACGGTCTTGTAGGTAAAATTGTTCTTCGGGCCTACAAGAGTCGTGATCATCTTGACGAGTGCCGAGATGTTGGTCACATCGGGGATAAAAATCGGAGGTGGCTTGATGGTCTTCGGGGTGGGCTTTGGTTTCTCGGGGGTCTTGGGCTTGGAATCGTCTTTAGGTCCGGGTTCGTCATCAGAGCTCTCTTGGTCGTACTCGTCTTCTTCGGTCGAGAGTAAAGCGAAGGCGTTGTTGGCGAGCTTCTTGCGCAGAGCTGCGCTAGTGCTTGGCTTATCTTCCAGCTCCTCTCCCTGTGCTTTCTTTGCCGGTTTTCGCTTTATCTCGCCCGGCTCTGTATGCGAGGTGCTTCCCTCGCTGCTGGAGCTGCTCTTGCGTGTTCTCAGAGCCTTTTTGCGTGGTGTTGTTCCAAGCTTGTGGGTGCGCGGGGGGGCCTGCCAGTCCATCTTCTCCAAAGTTGATAAGGAGTGAGGAGGGGGGGGGGGGGGGGAAGCTGGGCACCGTAAGCCGGTGAGCCAGGCAGCACGTGGCTGCTGCTTTGCAATTATACCGCTGCTTCGAGCACTGGGTTTTTTGCGCTGATAACACGCACACTCGGGTGTGCGATGGTGTTAGTGCGAACTACCGTTAGGTACGTTGGCTGGGCCAATCAAAACGCGCGACAAGATCACGCGACGCGAAGTGGCTGGGCACAAGTAACGGGACTTACAACTGTGAACAATTTGCTAACAATTTGCTAACAATTTGCTGTCGATCCGCAGGCACGTCTGCACTCGTCGAGTGTTCGATCGCGACTGTTTATTATTTATTTCCATATAATCATATGATTAATAGTTTTGAACAATATGAGAGGTCGGCAACCACTGCCTACCTATAGTAGTTTTTGAACCCTCTGTCGTACTTCAGGTAACTTACACTACTATACCCTTTCACCAAAATGGGGTTTCTCTATAATACTAAGAGATATGGGAATATTTCAGCATTTTCCCTTATACATATAATAATTATTCATTTTCATGTGTTTATTATTTAATTTACTCATAATATTGCCAAAATCATATGAATTAATACGTTTTGAACAATATGAGAGGTGGCAACCACTGCTACCTATAGTAGTTTTTGAACCCTCTGTCGTACTTAGGTAACTTACACTATATACCTTTCACCAAAATGGGTTTCTCTATAATAGTAAGAGAATATGGGAATATTTCAACATTTTCCTTATACATATAATAAATACTCATTTTCATGTGTTCATTATTTAATTTACTCATTTATTGCAAAATCATATGAATTAATACGTTTTGAACAATATGAGAGGTCGGCAACCACGGCCTACCTATAGTAGTTTTTGAACCCTCTGTCGTATTCAGGTAACTTACACTATTATACCCTTTCACCAAAATGGGTTTCTCTATAATAGTAAGAGAATATGGGAATATTTCAACATTTTCCCTTATACATATAATAATATCATTTTCATGTGTTCATTATTTAATTTACTCATGTTATTGCCAAAATCATATGAATTAATACGTTTTGAACAATATGAGAGGTCGGCAACCACTGCCTACCTATAGTAGTTTTTGAACCCTCTGTCGTACTTAGGTAACTTACACTACTATACCCTTTCACCAAAATGGGTTTCTCTATAATACTAAGAGAATATGGGAATATTTCAGCATTTTCCCTTATACATATAATAATATCATTTTCATGTGTTATTATTTAATTTACTCATTTATTGCCAAAATCATATGAATTAATACGTTTTGAACAATATGAGAGGTCGGCAACCACTGCCTACCTATAGTAGTTTTTGAACCCTCTGTCGTACTTCAGGTAACTTACACTATTATACCCTTTCACCAAAATGGGTTTCTCTATAATACTAAGAGAATATGGGAATATTTCAGCATTTTCCCTTATACATATAATAATATTCATTTTCATGTGTTTATTATTTAATTTACTCATATTATTGCCAAAATCATATGAATTAATACGTTTTGAACAATATGAGAGGTCGGCAACCACGCCTACCTATAGTAGTTTTTGAACCCTCTGTCGTACTTAGGTAACTTACACTACTATACCCTTTCACAAAATGGGGTTTCTCTATAATACTAAGAGAATATGGGAATATTTCAGCAATTTTCCCTTATACATATAATAATATCATTTTCATGTGTTTATTATTTAATTTACTCATATTATTGCCAAAATCATATGAATTAATACGTTTTGAACAATATGAGAGGTCGGCAACCACTGCCTACCTATAGTAGTTTTTGAACCCTCTGTCGTACTTCAGGTAACTTACACTACTATACCCTTTCACCAAAATGGGTTTCTCTATAATACTAAGAGAATATGGGAATATTTCAGCAATTTTCCCTTATACATATAATAATTATTCATTTTCATGTGTTTATTATTTAATTTACTCATATTATTGCCAAAATCATATGAATTAATACGTTTTGAACAATATGAGAGGTCGGCAACCACTGCCTACCTATAGTAGTTTTTGAACCCTCTGTCGTACTTCAGGTAACTTACACTACTATACCCTTTCACTAAAACGGCTTTTCTCTATAATACTAAGAGAATATGGGAATATTTCAGCAATTTTCCCTTATACATATAATAATTATTCATTTTCATGTGTTTATTATTTAATTTACTCATATTATTGCCAAAATCATATGAATTAATACGTTTTGAACAATATGAGAGGTCGGCAACCACTGCCTACCTATAGTAGTTTTTGAACCCTCTGTCGTACTTCAGGTAACTTACACTACTATACCCTTTCACCAAAATGGGGTTTCTCTATAATACTAAGAGAGTATGGGAATATTTCAGCATTTTTCCCTTATACATATAATATATTATCATTTTCATATGTTTATTATTTATTTTAACATTTTAATTTAATATTTCAACATTTTTTCCTTATACATATAATAAATACTTATTTTCATGTGTTTATTATTTAATTTACTCATATTATTGTCAAAATCATATGACTTAATACGTTTTGAACAATATGAGAGGTCGGCAACCACCACCTATAGTAGTTTTTGAACCCTCTGTCGTACTTCAGGTAACTTACACTATTATACCTTTCACTAAAACGGCTTTTCTCTATAATACTAAGAGAATATGGGAATATTTCAACATTTTCCCTTATACATATAATAATTATTCATTTTCATGTGTTATTATTTAATTTACTCATTTATTGCCAAAATCATATGAATTAATAGTTTTGAACAATATGAGAGGTCGGCAACCACGGCCTACCTATAGTAGTTTTTGAACCCTCTGTCGTACTTAGGTAACTTACACTATTATACCCTTTCACTAAAAGGCTTTCTCTATAATACTAAGAGAATATGGGAATATTTCAGCAATTTTCCCTTATACATATAATAATATTCATTTTCATGTGTTTATTATTTAATTTACTCATAATATTGCCAAAATCATATGAATTAATACGTTTTGAACAATATGAGAGGTGGCAACCACTGCCTACCTATAGTAGTTTTTGAACCCTCTGTCGTACTTCAGGTAACTTACACTACTATACCCTTTCACCAAAATGGGGTTTCTCTATAATATAAGAGAATATGGGAATATTTCACATTTTCCCTTATACATATAATGAATTATCATTTTCATGTTTATTATTTATTATTTAATTTACTCATATTATTGCCAAAATCATATGAATTAATACGTTTTGAACAATATGAGAGGTCGGCAACCACTGCCTACCTATAGTAGTTTTTGAACCCTCTGTCGTACTTCAGGTAACTTACACTACTATACCCTTTCACCAAAATGGGTTTCTCTATAATACTAAGAGAATATGGGAATATTTCAGCATTTTCCCTTATACATATAATAATATTCATTTTCATGTGTTTATTATTTAATTTACTCATATTATTGCCAAAATCATATGAATTAATACGTTTTGAACAATATGAGAGGTCGGCAACCACTGCCTACCTATAGTAGTTTTTGAACCCTCTGTCGTACTTCAGGTAACTTACACTATATACCCTTTCACCAAAATGGGTTTCTCTATAATAGTAAGAGAATATGGGAATATTTCAACATTTTCCCTTATACATATAATACATATTCATTTTCATGTGTTTATTATTTAATTTACTCATATTATTGCCAAAATCATATGAATTAATACGTTTTGAACAATATGAGAGGTTGGCAACCACTGCCTACCTATAGTAGTTTTTGAACCCTCTGTCGTACTTAAGGTAACTTACACTACTATACCCTTTCACCAAAATGGGTTTCTCTATAATAGTAAGAGAATATGGGAATATTTCAACATTTTCCCTTATACATATAATACATATTCATTTTCATGTGTTATTATTTAATTTACTCATATTATTGCCAAAATCATATGAATTAATACGTTTTGAACAATATGAGAGGTCGGCAACCACGGCCTACCTATAGTAGTTTTTGAACCCTCTGTCGTACTTCAGGTAACTTACACTACTATACCCTTTCACCAAAATGGGGTTTCTCTATAATAGTAAGAGAATATGGGAATATTTCAGCATTTTCCCTTATACATATAATAATATTCATTTTCATGTGTTTATTATTTAATTTACTCATATTATTGCCAAAATCATATGAATTAATACGTTTTGAACAATATGAGAGGTCGGCAACCACTGCCTACCTATAGTAGTTTTTGAACCCTCTGTCGTACTTCAGGTAACTTACACTACTATACCCTTTCACCAAAATGGGGTTTCTCTATAATATAAGAGAATATGGGAATATTTCAGCATTTTCCCTTATACATATAATAATATTCATTTTCATGTGTTTATTATTTAATTTACTCATATATTGCCAAAATCATATGAATTAATACGTTTTGAACAATATGAGAGGTCGGCAACCACTGCCTACCTATAGTAGTTTTTGAACCCTCTGTCGTACTTCAGGTAACTTACACTACTATACCCTTTCACCAAAATGGGGTTTCTCTATAATACTAAGAGAATATGGGAATATTTCAGCATTTTCCCTTATACATATAATAATATTCATTTTCATGTGTTTATTATTTAATTTACTCATATTATTGCCAAAATCATATGAATTAATACGTTTTGAACAATATGAGAGGTCGGCAACCACGGCCTACCTATAGTAGTTTTTGAACCCTCTGTCGTACTTCAGGTAACTTACACTATTATACCCTTTCACCAAAACGGTTTTCTCTATAATACTAAGAGAATATGGGAATATTTCAGCATTTTCCCTTATACATATAATAATATTCATTTTCATGTGTTTATTATTTAATTTACTCATTTATTGCCAAAATCATATGAATTAATACGTTTTGAACAATATGAGAGGTCGGCAACCACTGCCTACCTATAGTAGTTTTTGAACCCTCTGTCGTACTTCAGGTAACTTACACTATTATACCCTTTCACAAAAGGTTTCTCTATAATACTAAGAGAATATGGGAATATTTCAGCATTTTCCCTTATACATATAATAATTATTCATTTTCATGTGTTTATTATTTAATTTACTCATATATTGCCAAAATCATATGAATTAATACGTTTTGAACAATATGAGAGGTCGGCAACCACTGCCTACCTATAGTAGTTTTTGAACCCTCTGTCGTACTTCAGGTAACTTACACTACTATACCCTTTCACCAAAATGGGTTTCTCTATAATACTAAGAGATATGGGAATATTTCAGCATTTTCCCTTATACATATAATAATATTCATTTTCATGTGTTTATTATTTAATTTACTCATATTATTGCCAAAATCATATGAATTAATACGTTTTGAACAATATGAGAGGATGGCAACCACTGCCTACCTATAGTAGTTTTTGAACCCTCTGTCGTACTTCAGGTAACTTACACTATATACCCTTTCACTAAAATGGGTTTCTCTATAATACTAAGAGAATATGGGAATATTTCAGCATTTTCCCTTATACATATAATAATTATTCATTTTCATGTGTTTATTATTTAATTTACTCATAATATTGCCAAAATCATATGAATTAATACGTTTTGAACAATATGAGAGGCTGGCAACCACTGCCTACCTATAGTAGTTTTTGAACCCTCTGTCGTACTTCAGGTAACTTACACTACTATACCCTTTCACCAAAATGGGGTTTCTCTATAATACTAAGAGAATATGGGAATATTTCAGCATTTTCCCTTATACATATAATAATATTCATTTTCATGTGTTTATTATTTAATTTACTCATATTATTGCCAAAATCATATGAATTAATACGTTTTGAACAATATGAGAGGTCGGCAACCACGGCCTACCTATAGTAGTTTTTGAACCCTCTGTCGTACTTCAGGTAACTTACACTACTATACCCTTTCACCAAAATGGGGTTTCTCTATAATACTAAGAGAATATGGGAATATTTCAGCATTTTCCCTTATACATATAATAATTATTCATTTTCATGTGTTTATTATTTAATTTACTCATATTATTGCCAAAATCATATGAATTAATACGTTTTGAACAATATGAGAGGTCGGCAACCACTGCCTACCTATAGTAGTTTTTGAACCCTCTGTCGTACTTCAGGTAACTTACACTACTATACCCTTTCACCAAAATGGGTTTCTCTATAATACTAAGAGAATATGGGAATATTTCAGCATTTTCCTTATACATATAATAATATCATTTTCATGTGTTTATTATTTAATTTACTCATATTATTGCCAAAATCATATGAATTAATACGTTTTGAACAATATGAGAGGTCGGCAACCACTGCCTACCTATAGTAGTTTTTGAACCCTCTGTCGTACTTCAGGTAACTTACACTATATACCCTTTCACCAAAATGGGGTTTCTCTATAATACTAAGAGAATATGGAATATTTCAGCATTTTCCCTTATACATATAATAAATACTCATTTTCATGTGTTATTATTTAATTTACTCATGTTATTGCCAAAATCATATGAATTAATACGTTTTGAACAATATGAGAGGTCGGCAACCACTGCCTACCTATAGTAGTTTTTGAACCCTCTGTCGTACTTAGGTAACTTACACTACTATACCCTTTCACAAAATGGGTTTCTCTATAATACTAAGAGAATATGGGAATATTTCAGCAATTTTCCCTTATACATATAATAATTATTCATTTTCATGTGTTTATTATTTAATTTACTCATATTATTGCCAAAATCATATGAATTAATACGTTTTGAACAATATGAGAGGTCGGCAACCACGGCCTACCTATAGTAGTTTTTGAACCCTCTGTCGTACTTCAGGTAACTTACACTACTATACCCTTTCACCAACATGGGTTTCTCTATAATACTAAGAGAATATGGGAATATTTCAGCATTTTTCCCTTATACATATAATACATATTCATTTTCATGTGTTTATTATTTAATTTACTCATATTATTGCCAAAATCATATGAATTAATACGTTTTGAACAATATGAGAGGTCGGCAACCACGGCCTACCTATAGTAGTTTTTGAACCCTCTGTCGTACTTCAGGTAACTTACACTATTATACCCTTTCACTAAAACGGCTTTTCTCTATAATACTAAGAGAATATGGGAATATTTCAGCAATTTTCCCTTATACATATAATAATATTCATTTTCATGTGTTATTATTTAATTTACTCATATTATTGCCAAAATCATATGAATTAATACGTTTTGAACAATATGAGAGGTCGGCAACCACTGCCTACCTATAGTAGTTTTTGAACCCTCTGTCGTACTTCAGGTAACTTACACTACTATACCCTTTCACCAAAATGGGGTTTCTCTATAATACTAAGAGGATATGGGAATATTTCAGCATTTTCCCTTATACATATAATACATATTCATTTTCACGTGTTTATTATTTAATTTACTCATATTATTGCCAAAATCATATGAATTAATACGTTTTGAACAATATGAGAGGTCGGCAACCACTGCCTACCTATAGTAGTTTTTGAACCCTCTGTCGTACTTCAGGTAACTTACACTACTATACCTTTCACCAAAATGTGGTTTCTCTATAATACTAAGAGGATATGGGAATATTTCAGCATTTTTCCCTTATACATATAATAATTATTAATTTTCATGTGTTATTATTTAATTTACTCATATTATTGCCAAAATCATATGAATTAATACGTTTTGAACAATATGAGAGGTCGGCAACCACTGCCTACCTATAGTAGTTTTTGAACCCTCTGTCGTACTTCAGGTAACTTACACTATTATACCCTTTCACTAAAACGGCTTTTCTCTATAATACTAAGAGAATATGGGAATATTTCAGCAATTTTCCCTTATACATATAATACATATTCATTTTCATGTGTTTATTATTTAATTTACTCATAATATTGCCAAAATCATATGAATTAATACGTTTTGAACAATATGAGAGGTCGGCAACCACTGCCTACCTATAGTAGTTTTTGAACCCTCTGTCGTACTTCAGGTAACTTACACTACTATACCCTTTCACCAAAATGGGGTTTCTCTATAATAGTAAGAGAATATGGGAATATTTCAGCAATTTTCCCTTATACATATAATAATATCATTTTCATGTGTTTCATTATTTAATTTACTCATGTTATTGCCAAAATCATATGAATTAATACGTTTTGAACAATATGAGAGGTCGGCAACCACGGCCTACCTATAGTAGTTTTTGAACCCTCTGTCGTACTTCAGGTAACTTACACTACTATACCCTTTCACCAAAATGGGGTTTCTCTATAATACTAAGAGATATGGGAATATTTCAGCATTTTCCCTTATACATATAATAATATTCATTTTCATGTGTTATTATTTAATTTACTCATATTATTGCCAAAATCATATGAATTAATACGTTTTGAACAATATGAGAGGTCGGCAACCACGGCCTACCTATAGTAGTTTTTGAACCCTCTGTCGTACTTCAGGTAACTTACACTATATACCCTTTCACAAAATGGGTTTTCTCTATAATACTAAGAGAATATGGGAATATTTCAGCAATTTTCCCTTATACATATAATAATATTCATTTTCATGTGTTATTATTTAATTTACTCATATTATTGCCAAAATCATATGAATTAATACGTTTTGAACAATATGAGAGGTCGGCAACCACGGCCTACCTATAGTAGTTTTTGAACCCTCTGTCGTACTTCAGGTAACTTACACTATTATACCCTTTCACTAAAATGGGTTTCTCTATAATACTAAGAGAATATGGGAATATTTCAGCATTTTCCCTTATACATATAATAATTATTCATTTTCATGTGTTTATTATTTAATTTACTCATATTATTGCCAAAATCATATGAATTAATACGTTTTGAACAATATGAGAGGTCGGCAACCACGCCTACCTATAGTAGTTTTTGAACCCTCTGTCGTACTTCAGGTAACTTACACTATTATACCCTTTCACAAAATGGGTTTTCTCTATAATATAAGAGATATGGGAATATTTCAGCATTTTCCCTTATACATATAATAATATTCATTTTCATGTGTTTATTATTTAATTTACTCATATTATTGCCAAAATCATATGAATTAATACGTTTTGAACAATATGAGAGGTCGGCAACCACGGCCTACCTATAGTAGTTTTTGAACCCTCTGTCGTACTTCAGGTAACTTACACTATATACCCTTTCACCAAAATGGGTTTCTCTATAATACTAAGAGAGTATGGGAATATTTCAGCATTTTTCCCTTATACATATAATAATATTCATTTTCATGTGTTATTATTTAATTTACTCATATTATTGCCAAAATCATATGAATTAATACGTTTTGAACAATATGAGAGGTCGGCAACCACTGCCTACCTATAGTAGTTTTTGAACCCTCTGTCGTACTTCAGGTAACTTACACTACTATACCCTTTCACCAAAATGGGTTTCTCTATAATAGTAAGAGAATATGGGAATATTTCAACATTTTCCCTTATACATATAATAATTATTCATTTTCATGTGTTTATTATTTAATTTACTCATATTATTGCCAAAATCATATGAATTAATACGTTTTGAACAATATGAGAGGTCGGCAACCACGCCTACCTATAGTAGTTTTGAACCCTCTGTCGTACTTCAGGTAACTTACACTACTATACCCTTTCACCAAAATGGGGTTTCTCTATAATACTAAGAGAGTATGGGAATATTTCAGCATTTTTCCCTTATACATATAATAATATTCATTTTCATGTGTTATTATTTAATTTACTCATATTATTGCCAAAATCATATGAATTAATACGTTTTGAACAATATGAGAGGTCGGCAACCACGGCCTACCTATAGTAGTTTTTGAACCCTCTGTCGTACTTCAGGTAACTTACACTACTATACCCTTTCACCAAAATGGGGTTTCTCTATAATACTAAGAGATATGGGAATATTTCAACATTTTCCCTTATACATATAATACATATTCATTTTCACGTGTTTATTATTTAATTTACTCATATTATTGCCAAAATCATATGAATTAATACGTTTTGAACAATATGAGAGGTCGGCAACCACGCCTACCTATAGTAGTTTTGAACCCTCTGTCGTACTTCAGGTAACTTACACTATTATACCCTTTCACTAAAACGGCTTTTCTCTATAATACTAAGAGAATATGGGAATATTTCAGCAATTTTCCCTTATACATATAATAATTATTCATTTTCATGTGTTTATTATTTAATTTACTCATATTATTGCCAAAATCATATGAATTAATACGTTTTGAACAATATGAGAGGTCGGCAACCACGGCCTACCTATAGTAGTTTTTGAACCCTCTGTCGTACTTAAGTAACTTACACTACTATACCCTTTCACCAAAATGGGGTTTCTCTATAATAGTAAGAGAATATGGGAATATTTCAACATTTTCCCTTATACATATAATAATATCATTTTCATGTGTTTATTATTTAATTTACTCATGTTATTGTCAAAATCATATGAATTAATACGTTTTGAACAATATGAGAGGTCGGCAACCACGGCCTACCTATAGTAGTTTTTGAACCCTCTGTCGTACTTCAGGTAACTTACACTATTATACCCTTTCACTAAAATGGCTTTTCTCTATAATACTAAAGAATATGGAAATATTTCAGCAATTTTCCCTTATACATATAATAAATACTTCATTTTCATGTGTTTATTATTTAATTTACTCATAATATTGCCAAAATCATATGAATTAATACGTTTTGAACAATATGAGAGGTCGGCAACCACGGCCTACCTATAGTAGTTTTTGAACCCTCTGTCTACGTAACTTACCTACTATACCCTTTCACTAAAATGGGGTTTCTCTATAATTTTAAGAGAATATGGGAATATTTCACAATTTTCCTTATACATATAATAAATTCATTTTCATGTGTTATTATTTAATTTACTCATTTATTGCCAAAATCATATGAATTAATACGTTTTGAACAATATGAGAGGTCGGCAACCACGGCCTACCTATAGTAGTTTTTGAACCCTCTGTCGTACTTCAGGTAACTTACACTATTATACCCTTTCACTAAAACGGGGTTTCTCTATAATACTAAGAGAGTATGGAATATTTCAGCATTTTCCCTTATACATATTAACTAATTATTCATTTTCATGTGTTATTATTTAATTTACTCATAATATTGCCAAAAATCATATGAATTAAATACGTTTTGAACAATATGAGAGGTCGGCAACCCACTGGCCTACCTATAGTAGTTTTTGAACCCTCTGTCGTACTTAAAGTAACTTACCACTACTATACCCTTTCACCAAAATGGGGTTTCTCTATAATACTAGAGGATATGGGAATATTTCAGCATTTTCCCTATACATATAATAATTATTTCTTTTATGTGTTTATTATTTAATTTACTCATATTATTGCCAAAATCATATGAATTAATACGTTTTTGAACAATATGAGAGGTCGGCACCACAGCCTACCTATAGTAGTTTTTTGAACCCTCTGTCGTACTTCAGGTAACTTACAACTATATACCCTTTCACAAAAGGTTTCTCTATAATACTAAGAGAATATGGAATATTTCAGCATTTTCCCTTATCATATAATATCATTTTCATGTGTTTATATATTTAATTTACTAATTTATTGCCAAAATCTATATGAATTAATACGTTTTGAACAATATGAGAGGTCGGCAACCACGGCCTACCTATAGTAGTTTTTGAACCCTCTGTCGTACTT